>NC_134361.1:113694893-113900319 GCF_048569485.1 Anomaloglossus baeobatrachus | reverse complement strand
AGGAATAGATATGTGACAACTCAAACAGACCCATGAATAAATTAGCGAAAATAGGTGCAGCCCTCGAGCCCATCGCTGTGCCACAGCGTTGATGGTACAATACATCTTGAAAGGTAAAGAAGTTATTCAACAGAATAAACCTCATACCCTCCAGCAAAAACTCTTTTTGCGGAATAGGCAATCTTTCATCAACTTCTAGGAACTGTCTGAAGCATTCCAGCCCCAATTCATGTCGGATGTTAGTATAAAGAGCGGCAATATCAAGTGTGACAAAACAGTATGAGTCCATCCAACTCACATCTTTAATAGTATTAATCAGATGTGTGGAATCCCTCAGGTAACTCCTGAGATTAATAACATGTGGTCGCATGATCTGATCCACGTATGCAGCCAGATTCTCAGTCAGAGACCCAATCCCTGATATGATGGGTCTGCCTGGGGGATTATGGAGGCATTTATGTATTTTGGGTAGATGGTAATAGAATGCTACCCTCGGATTTTTTACTTCCAGGAATTTGCTCTCGTGTTTATTTAGAACCCCTTGAGCAATAGCTCTCTGTATTAGGCCACGGTAATCTAGGACAGACTGATTGTAAGTGGTTATATCAGTAACCTCGTAATGGAGGGGGTTGGACAGATTCCTTAGAGTCTCTTTGATGTATGCACCTCTGTCCTGTATTACAATTCCTCCTCCCTTGTCAGCATTTTTAATAATAAGAGAAGTGTTATTTTTTAGTGCCATTAGAGCGCATCTTTCTTCTCTGGTAAGGTTAATTCTTGAGGGAGAATTCTTATTCTGCAATTCCTTGAAATCCTCCTGTGAGGCAAATCCCGGGATATGAAGATGAATTATGACTTCCAGTCATAATCGCTCATCACTCCCTGGCAGTGCCCCCCTCCCTTCTTGTTCTCAATGTCCAGCATCTGTGAAGGTGTTACACCTCCATGGCCATCTCCTGTGATATGGAGATGAGATGATGTGGGAACAATGGACACAGGAGGACTCCCTGCCGTGACCCTGTGGTAGGAGCTGCTATCTAATTAGCAAGCTTGGAAGTATCCAGACAGAACGACTCCAGTAAAAAATGGTTCATATCTCGCAAGCCATATTTCCGATAAATATGGCAACCATAAAAATGGTGTCTCCGCATGCGGACGATGCTGGCACACCCTTTTTATGGGAGCGGGAGCTTGGGAAATACCCCAGGCGTGATATCAGCCAATGTGGAACTAGTAGACGAGTCATGAGTCCTCTCATTCTGTAGCTAAATTCATAACTGTCACAATGAGAGCGTCGGCGTCCGCCTACGACGCTCCCAGGCAAAGTTATGGCCATATTCCATGTTGTGGATTTTGTCCATAACTCCAGCCAGGGGTGGAGCAGTGCTCCCTCTGAGGTCACGAAGGTAGGAGGGGACCTGGATTTGCCCAGGTTGATAACCCTACTTCGGCCATTTTCCAGTGTTCTTTCGCTGGGGGTCACGTGCAGGAAACATCTGTGGGAGTTCCTAGAAACCTGGTCTACAGCGCCCCCCTGTGGCCAGACGCACAAGGTAACTGATTGAATTGCATACCTGTTTGTAAACCATGCTTTATCTGTAACTGTACTCTGACATATGTATATTCTGTAGATTCCCTATTGTATATATTGTAGTTTCTAGTGTGCTTTAGGCTGATTAAATTATATAATTAATCTTGGGCTGTTCTGTTATCTCGATCTTGAATCCCACGTCTGTGTGTTCGGCTAATAGTTACCGTGAAGCGGTTGGTGGCAGCGAGTTGTGCCAAGGATTATTGTGGGGAGGCCAGTGAGATCCGGGGAGGTTTTATATATTCCGCCCGCGGAGGTCGGGGGAATATATACCCTACTCTCACCGGGGACCCTTCAATAATCGGCATAAGTAGTATAGCGGCCTCCTTGCTTATCGTCGGGCAATTCCATAATTGGCCTGACTATAAGAGGGGCGCTAGAGAGCGCATCACGTGCTCTGTCTGTCGGTCGGGAGGTATAAAGGAGGGGTGACCCCCACTTGTTACCCCCCGATTGTGACGTACTGGTAGCCAGCGCGGGGGATTTCTGAGTGACCCCCCCGGTGGTTTGTGACATATTGGTGGCAGCGGTGGGATCGAGATAATAGTGTGTGTGAGTGTGAGACCCATACTCCCAGACACTAAAGACTGCCTGCAGCAGCTGTGGCTGCTGGGGTCTTCAGACTAGCTCAACACTAGAGTGTCAGAGTGCAGATACTGTAAGGTGTGTGGAGGCATCAGGTGTCAGTTCTGTGTCAGTGACCAAAAGTCTGCAAGAATGGCTGAGAGCACCAGGAGCAAAGCCAAAGGAATGGCCGATGCTAAGGCCAGAGACGATGAGGAGGTTGTCCACGAGTCCTCCAGGAGCCAGACGCCAGAGAACAGCTCTGCAGAGGACATCGCACAACCTGGCACTGCTGGACAAAATGAGGAGGAGCTCGCCCAAGGGTCCTCAACGAGCCAGATGCCAGCCCTCCGCTCTGAAATGGACAGTGAATCACCTGGCTCTGCGGCGTGCCGCAGATCACCACTTGCCAATCCCTCCGGCCTGAGAGGTGCAGAGGCCCTCCTTCAAGCTGCCTTGGCCAGGCTTATGGCTGGAGACCGGGATACCTACGAGATACTCATGGCCGAGCGTGGGCGACAGGCAGCGCGTGACGCTGAGGCTGCGGAGCGGCAAGCAGCGCGTGACGCTGAGGCTGCGGAACGGCAAGCAGCGCGTGAGGCTGCGGAGCGGCAGGCAGCGCGTGAAGAGCGAGAGCGACAGGCAGACCGTGACTACCAGCTGCAGCTAGCTCAGCTCCGGCCCTCATCAGCCACATGTGACCTTCAAAACACCAAACTTCCAAAGGTCCGTGTTGAGGACTTCCCAGTGCTGGAGAAGGATGGAGACTTGGACTCTTTCCTGACTGCTTTTGAACGGACTTGCTTGCAGCACCATCTGGACAAGGATCAGTGGGCCAAATACCTGACCCCCCGTCTAAGGGGTAAGGCCCTGGATATCCTTGGGGACTTGCCTGCTGAGGCAGATCAGGGCTACGACACCATCAAGCGGGCCTGATCCAACAGTACAACCTCACTCCAGAGTCCTACCGCAAGAAGTTCCGGACCCTGCAAAAGGGACCAAAGGACTCCTGGGCTGACCACCGGCGGGCACTTGCCCGAGCTGCCGACCACTGGACCCAAGGCCTGCAGCTTTCCACCGGACCGGAGATCCTGGACTTGTTCATCACGGAGCAACTCTTGTGGAACTGCCCTGAGGATCTCCGCCAGTTCATCCGAGACCAGAAGCCAAAGGGATCCACGGCTACAGCTGCCCTGGCCGATGACTACACCAACAATCGGGCTCCTGAGGCCAGGAGAGCAGCCACCAGCAGCACCTGGAGAGGGGGTAAGATGAACTCTGCGACTGCCCCACCTGCCCCTAGACTGCAGGGGGTGTCCCCCTCAACTCCCCTCTCCAGGCCCGTGCCAGAACCAAGACGGTGCCACCAGTGCAACCTACCTGGACACTTCAAGGCCATGTGCCCTCAGCGTCCCAAGGCCCCGGCTCCGTCCCAAGGGCCGCCCAAGGTGTATTGTGTGGGTGGGGGTGGTGGTAGGTCCCTGGACAGCTTCCAACCTGTCACCGTCGGCCGGTCTGTGACCATAGGACTGCGAGACAGCGCCTCGGAGGTGACTCTGGTGCGGCCTGACATGGTGTCCCCCCAAGACTTGATCCCTGGAAAAACCCTCGCTGTCTCCGGGATTGGAGGCATTGACCCGGCGCTGCCTGTTGCTGACATTTATGTGGACTGGGGCGCAGGGCGAGGGGTGAGGGAGGTGGGGGTAACTGATCGGATCCCTGCAAACGTGCTACTTGGGACAGATTTGGGGCAGATAACCTCCCAGTTTGGGCCCCCCCCAAGGGCTGAACCTTCAGCCCGTACTGACATGACTCCTAACAATGTTAATGTGTTATCTATGAATGATGTAAGGGAGGAGGGAGTGAACTCTGATATTTCTGCTTGCATAGACACCATAGACACACACTCAGCTGCAGCTGTGACAGGGGAGGGGGTCAGAGAAAGGTGTGACAATGCCTCTACAAGTAACCAGCCAGTGAGCTGGGATCTGTTGCCCTCTGCAGGGATAAGCAGAGAGCAGGGTGCTGCAGGGGGAGGACCAGTGTGTGGGGTGGGGGCTACCACAGCAAATGTGGGGTCCCCAGAGATTTCACAGCGGGGTTCTGTTGCTGCAGGAGGGGAACAGGCAGGTGAGATTGGGGCCGGTCCAGGAGCGGAAGTGCTCCCAGGTAAGATCTCGGTGCATGGTTCCCCCACAACCGGGGTGTCAGGAAGCCAGGTAGGTCTGCCTGAACCGGCGACTTGGTCAGGAACGGAGGAGGAGCAGGCACGACCCACGGTCGCAGCGGCTGTGGCCGCTGTCACCCGCAGTGGGAGTGCTGGAAGCCAAGGGGCCTCCCGGAGGTCCGATAGCTCTTCCCCTTCTGACCAAGTGGCAGCCGAGTCAGGCGGAGGCCAGGACACAGGTCCCGGGGTACTGACCGAAGATGTGACAGTCTCGTCGATTCTGGCCACATCTAGTCAGGGGTTTCAGGCAGCGTTAGAAGCTGACGACAGCCTGAAAGCTCTTAAGGAGCAGGCGGCACAGCCTCCCTCGGACTCGGACCCGGAGCGAGTGGTCTGGGACCAAGGACGGCTGTACCGGGCCACGGTCCAGCATGGTTCACCGGAGGCGTGGCCCAGGGACCGACAGCTGGTGGTACCCTATCCGTTCCGGACGGAGTTGTTGCGGATCGCACATGAGATTCCGATGGCCGGACACCTAGGGATCGCTAAGACCAAGGCCAGGTTAAACCAGCATTTCTACTGGCCAAAAATGGGGGCCGATGTGGCTGCCTACTGCCGTTCGTGTGAAACCTGTCAGAGAGTGGGGAAGGCGGGGCCACACCCCAAAGCCCCACTAGTATCTCTGCCAATCATCGATGAGCCTTTCAGGAGGGTGGCTGTGGATCTGGTCGGCCCGCTGGCCATCCCCAGCAGCTCCGGGAAACGCTTCATACTGACGGTAGTGGACTATGCCACCCGGTACCCAGAAGCAGTGGCCTTGTCGTCCATTCGGGCTGACAAGGTGGCCACCGCATTGCTGGAGATTTTCTCCAGAGTGGGTTTTCCCCAGGAAATGCTCACGGACCGGGGGACCCAATTCATGTCCCAGCTGATGGAGGCCCTCTGTAAGCAAGTCCAGGTGCGACATCTGGTGGCCAGCCCGTACCATCCACAGACTAATGGCCTGTGCGAGCGGTTTAATGGCACCTTAAAGCAGATGCTTAAGATGTTGGTCGACTCCCATGGGCGTGACTGGGAGCGGTATCTCCCACACCTGTTATTTGCTTACCGGGAGGTTCCACAGGGCTCAACAGGATTCTCACCGTTTGAGCTCCTGTACGGGCGACGTGTGCGGGGCCCCCTGGCTCTGGTGAAAGAGGCTTGGGAAGGGGATTTGGCCACCCCTGGAGTGTCGGTTATCGAGTATGTCGTGCGCTTCCGGGACAAAATGCAGGCCTTGACGCAACTGGTACACGACAATATGGCTCAAGCCCAGGCCGATCAGAAGCGTTGGTACGACCAGAACGCTTGTGAGAGGACCTACCAAGTGGGTCAAAAGGTGTGGGTACTGGTCCCCGTACCACAGGACAAGCTTCAGGCAGCCTGGGAAGGCCCATACCTCGTGTACCAGCAGCTCAACCCTGTGACGTACCTGGTCACCCTGGACCCTGCCCGTGGAAGGCGGAAGCCCTTCCATGTGAACATGATGAAGGCACATCATGAGCGGGAGGCATGTGCGCTCCCCGTGTGCAACCTGCCCGAGGAGGGAGAAGCGGAGACCCTCTTGGATATGCTAGCCCAGGTTAGGGCAGGCGGATCCATTGAGGATGTGGAGGTTGGCCACCAGCTCCTGGAGGACCAACGGTCCCAGCTGCGGGCCACCCTACACCCCTTCCGGGGGTTGTTTACCAACCAGCCCGGAAGGACTAACTTGGCTGTCCATCACGTGGACACTGGGGATCATCCCCCGATCCGGCGTTCAGCATATCGGGTCTCCCTGGAGGTGCAGCAACACATGCGCCAGGAGATTGACGAGATGCTGAAGCTGGGGGTGATCCAGGCATCCAACAGCGCTTGGGCCTCGCCTGTAGTCCTCGTCCCTAAGAAGGACCGAACCACTCGGTTCTGCGTGGACTACAGGGGGCTCAATGCTGTCACGGTCGCCGATGCGTACCCAATGCCACGCATCGATGACCTGCTCGATCAGTTGGCCGGGGCTCAGTACCTGACCATCATGGATCTGAGCCGGGGATATTGGCAGATCCCCCTGACTCGCAAGGCCAGGGAACGCTCTGCCTTTATTACCCCATTTGGACTGTACGAGTCCACGGTGATGCCATTCGGGATGAGGAATGCCCCTGCCACCTTCCAGCGGATGGTCAACACCCTGCTCAAGGGACTTGAAGGGTACGCGGCCGCGTACCTGGATGACATTGCCGTCTTCAGTCCCACCTGGGAGGACCACCTAGAGCATCTAGCACAGGTGCTCAGGCGGATCCACCGGGCAGGTTTGACCATCAAGCCGGGAAAGTGTCAGCTGGCCATGAGCGAGGTCCAGTACCTCGGTCACCGGGTAGGCGGGAGAACACTGAAGCCCGAGCCTGAGAAAGTGGAGGCCATCGCATCCTGGCCCACCCCCAGGACCAAGAAGCAGGTGATGTCCTTCTTGGGGACCGCCGGGTACTATAGGAGGTTTGTTCCACGCTATAGTAGCCTGGCAAAGCCCTTGACGGACCTCACCAAGAAGAAGCTGCCCTCTGCAGTCGATTGGACAATGGACTGCGAGACAGCCTTCCAGGCCCTAAAGGACGCCCTGTCCAGCCCGCCCGTGCTACAGGCAGCCGACTTCACGCGGCCGTTTGTAGTACAGACCGACGCCAGTGACTTCGGCCTCGGTGCGGTGCTCAGCCAGGTGGACTCTGCGAGCCAAGAGCACCCAGTCTTGTACCTGAGCAGGAAGCTGTTACCAAGGGAAGTGGCCTATTCCACGATGGAGAAGGAGTGCCTGGCCATAGTGTGGGCCCTGCAGCGTCTGCAACCCTATCTATACGGGCGCCACTTCATCGTGGAGATGGACCACAATCCCCTCAGCTGGTTGCACACCGTCTCTGGGACGAATGGGCGATTGTTGCGATGGAGCCTTGCGCTCCAGCAATACAACTTCACCATTCGCCACAAAAGGGGCCGTGACCACGGTAACGCAGACGGGCTGTCCCGACAAGGAGAGGTCGCGGACGGGCGCACGGGGGAACACCGGAGTGTGCTGCCCCCTAGCGCCCTCAAAAGGGGGGAGGTGTGAGGCAAATCCCGGGATATGAAGATGAATTATGACTTCCAGTCATAATCGCTCATCACTCCCTGGCAGTGCCCCCCTCCCTTCTTGTTCTCAATGTCCAGCATCTGTGAAGGTGTTACACCTCCATGGCCATCTCCTGTGATATGGAGATGAGATGATGTAGGAACAATGGACACAGGAGGACTCCCTGCCGTGACCCTGTGGTAGGAGCTGCTATCTAATTAGCAAGCTTGGAAGTATCCAGACAGAACGACTCCAGTAAAAAATGGTTCATATCTCGCAAGCCATATTTCCGATAAATATGGCAACCATAAAAATGGTGTCTCCGCATGCGGACGATGCTGGCACACCCTTTTTATGGGAGCGGGAGCTTGGGAAATACCCCAGGCGTGATATCAGCCAATGTGGAACTAGTAGACGAGTCATGAGTCCTCTCATTCTGTAGCTAAATTCATAACTGTCACAATGAGAGCGTCGGCGTCCGCCTACGACGCTCCCAGGCAAAGTTATGGCCATATTCCATGTTGTGGATTTTGTCCATAACTCCAGCCAGGGGTGGAGCAGTGCTCCCTCTGAGGTCACGAAGGTAGGAGGGGACCTGGATTTGCCCAGGTTGATAACCCTACTTCGGCCATTTTCCAGTGTTCTTTCGCTGGGGGTCACGTGCAGGAAACATCTGTGGGAGTTCCTAGAAACCTGGTCTACAGCGCCCCCCTGTGGCCAGACGCACAAGGTAACTGATTGAATTGCATACCTGTTTGTAAACCATGCTTTATCTGTAACTGTACTCTGACATATGTATATTCTGTAGATTCCCTATTGTATATATTGTAGTTTCTAGTGTGCTTTAGGCTGATTAAATTATATAATTAATCTTGGGCTGTTCTGTTATCTCGATCTTGAATCCCACGTCTGTGTGTTCGGCTAATAGTTACCGTGAAGCGGTTGGTGGCAGCGAGTTGTGCCAAGGATTATTGTGGGGAGGCCAGTGAGATCCGGGGAGGTTTTATATATTCCGCCCGCGGAGGTCGGGGGAATATATACCCTACTCTCACCGGGGACCCTTCAATAATCGGCATAAGTAGTATAGCGGCCTCCTTGCTTATCGTCGGGCAATTCCATAATTGGCCTGACTATAAGAGGGGCGCTAGAGAGCGCATCACGTGCTCTGTCTGTCGGTCGGGAGGTATAAAGGAGGGGTGACCCCCACTTGTTACCCCCCGATTGTGACGTACTGGTAGCCAGCGCGGGGGATTTCTGAGTGACCCCCCCGGTGGTTTGTGACACCTCCAATACAAGATCATTGAAAGTCTTAATATGGTGTTATAACCATATTAAGACTTTCAATGATCTTGTATTGGAGGATTTCAAGGAATTGCAGAATAAGAATTCTCCCTCAAGAATTAACCTTACCAGAGAAGAAAGATGCGCTCTAATGGCACTAAAAAATAACACTTCTCTTATTATTAAAAATGCTGACAAGGGAGGAGGAATTGTAATACAGGACAGAGGTGCATACATCAAAGAGGCTCTAAGGAATCTGTCCAACCCCCTCCATTACGAGGTTACTGATATAACCACTTACAATCAGTCTGTCCTAGATTACCGTGCCCTAATACAGAGAGCTATTGCTCAAGGGGTTCTAAATAAACACGAGAGCAAATTCCTGGAAGTAAAAAATCCGAGGGTAGCGTTCTATTACCATCTACCCAAAATACATAAATGCCTCCATAATCCCCCAGGCAGACCCATCATATCAGGGATTGGGTCTCTGACTGAGAATCTGGCTGCATACGTGGATCAGATCATGCGACCACATGTTATTAATCTCAGGAGTTACCTGAGGGATTCCACACATCTGATTAATACTATTAAAGATGTGAGTTGGATGGACTCATACTGTTTTGTCACACTTGATATTGCCGCTCTTTATACTAACATCCGACATGAATTGGGGCTGGAATGCTTCAGACAGTTCCTAGAAGTTGATGAAAGATTGCCTATTCCGCAAAAAGAGTTTTTGCTGGAGGGTATGAGGTTTATTCTGTTGAATAACTTCTTTACCTTTCAAGATGTATTGTACCATCAACGCTGTGGCACAGCGATGGGCTCGAGGGCTGCACCTATTTTCGCTAATTTATTCATGGGTCTGTTTGAGTTGTCACATATCTATTTCTCCGATCTGTTTAGACATGTCATCGTGTACAAAAGGTATATCGATGACCTGTTCTTTATATGGGATGATTCAGGTAAAAACCTGCACGACTTCTTGAGATGCATACTGAATAATGATTGGGGTCTTACGTTCACACCCACTATAGAAAGGGGATCTATTGATTTCTTGGATCTCACCATTGCACACGACAGAGGGACTATTTATACTAAAACTTTTTTCAAAAAGGTCGACAGCAATGGGTACATTGATTTTACAAGTAGCCACTACAACAAATGGCTTACCAATGTGCCCAGGAATCAATTTCAGAGAGTGAGGAGGAATTGCACCCTTGATAGTGACTATAAGGAACAGGCTATGATTCTTAAGGATAGGTTCCTAGATAAAAAATACCCCCCATCGCTAATCAAGAAAGCATATCAGGTGAACAAGGATCTGAGCCAGATAGAATTGACTACACGGAGTGTTGCTTCTGGGATAAAAAATGGTCCCAATTCTGGGAATGAATTTTCCTCTCATTTCCTTACCACTTATAGTAGGGACGGTGATTTTATTAAAAACATCATCCAAAGACATTGGAATGTTCTTCGGAATGATCCATACCTGAGGGGAGTTCTGCCTACTACTCCTGGGATCATTTATCGGAGAGCGCCCACATTAAAAAACATGTTAGCCCCAAGCAGGTTAAAAGAGGAACTTCCTACCACCATGTCCTATAAACCTATAGGGGTATACAGATGTGGTATGAAGAAGTGTTTATGTTGTAATGACATACAACATGGGAGGATACATTTCGGCCTCAATCCAGGAGGGGTGGAATTTAACATTAAAAGTCACCTTACCTGTCAGACAGATCATGTTGTTTATCTAATAGAATGCGAGTTGACAAGAGATATGTGGGCAGGACGATACAGCCGCTTCACAATCGTATCAACTCACATAGACACAACATTAAGATTGGGTTCATGTTGCATGGTCTATCTAGGCATATTAATCTGCAACATAAAAAGGCTACCAGGATTAAAGTGACCCCTATAGAGCATATTCCTCCATATGTCCATAACCGAATGGAGGTTCTAAACAGAAAAGAAACTTTTTGGATATATAAGCTTGATACTCTCAAACCAAGGGGTCTCAACGAAATCACGGATATATTTCATGAGTAATCTAGATATTTTGATTCTAAATTATATTACTGAAAATTTTAATATTTTATTATTGGTCTTATTGTTTTGACTGTTCTTATTGAGTTTTTACTATTGTTGTACCTTTTATCTATATTTGCTTGATCACCGTCCATGCTATGTTATTGTCTTTTCCATTACTTAGGGGATATGTACACATATTTTATCCATATATCTAAATTATTATTATTTATTATTTATTATTTTTATTAATGTCATGGAGGAACAGAGGCAGTTTGTTGCCCTAATTGATTATATTGTGGTAGATTTTTTCCTTATGTTTTTATAATTGTTTTATCTATATATCTAAATTGGTTTTTTATCTTGGTCAGAGTCTAGTATTTTCATCCAGATGGATAGTGATTCCTTTGATAGACTCCTTGCCGATTTTTTAGCATATTCATTTTGACGGGATCTGTTTTCAGGTCCGTCATATATAGATATATATGTGTAGTTCTGCACTGTATCTTAAATCTTAATTCTTTTTCCGTTATTAAGATTCCTTTTCTTTCCAATTCGTTCTCTTCTCATTTTCTCTTTACGCTTTGAACTCTGCTCACCCTAGCTCTAGTTTATTGGTTCATTCATTGCACCGGCTTCTTGCCTTTGATCGAACGCATGCGCACCTTGGTTTTTCCCACGCTTCTGAACTCTCGTCACCCCTATCTTGCCTGTGATTATACGCATGCGCACCTGGTTTTTTTCCCACGCTCCTGAACTCCAATCACCCCTACCTTTTCCTTTTGCACCCGATTCCTTTTACGGATGTATTATATTCACTACACAGTTCTAATAGTAACACCATGATTTCTTCACTCTGATATATACACTTTTCTTCGGCTCAATATATTTGGCCGTTGCAACCTGTTGTTTCATTTTAACCCCTTTATATATGGGTTTACTACACTTATAGGTGTTTTAATAGATAATTTGTAGGGTACATATATGCATATATGCCTTTTGGGTTTTATGTATTGCACTCATTTTGCGCTCACTATTAAATCATTCCATGGGATATATATGTTGTTTTTCCATGACACCATCATCTATTCCGTATATAATTAATATTGGGATAGATCTTCTCACTTTTTACAATTTTTTTAGTAGTTTCCTATTTCTACGGTTTCTTCACTTTCTTTAGATCATGAACTTTTACCACACGTCGTTCTGGCTGTGTGGTCTAACTGCTTCACATTCCTTGGTCCTCATGAAGATTGATGGCCATGATTAGGTGTGGGTTCTATACCCTCTCACTGCGGTGTGAATTCTAATATGGTCTGGGACACAATTAAACACATATATATGTATGGTTATACATTTTTTATTCATCGATGATGCATTTATGTTTTATGTTATTTGTTTTTATTTTTTGATTTACATTGGTCATTTTATTAACGAAAAGACTGTTGCTGTTGATACAATTCATTGTCTTTTGTTTTTTCACTGGACCACGTCATTCCTTGCAGGGATTGAAGTTTTTTCCCGCCGATTTTTTTCTTTTTGAGGGCGGTTCTTTGATGTTCCACTGGGTATATACTGTCTGTATGCATGTGACTCTGCAGATTTGATGTATCTTGTGCTTGCTGGTCCTGAGGAAGGGGGCTGAGACCCCTGAAACGCGTAGACCTATGCCGAAATAAAGTGTACATTGATCAAGCTTACATCTGGGATCTCTGGCGCGGTTTTTAAAAACCCATCTCCGCTATCTCTCTCTGTTAAAGATAGAAAGTGTAGCTCACCTGTCCATAAGAGTGCACAGGATAAAAAGTTCCAGTAAGGCAATCCATGGGAAAAAATCCAGCTTTTCTAAAAAATGTATTTCTTCAGATTAAAAATGGGGTCAAACATGGGAAAAATCCAGCATGTAACGGTTTACGCGTTTCAAGGCCAAATGCATCTTAATCACAACAACAGAAGAATAAAAAGTGGGGTTTTTTTGGAAGTGCTGGATTTTTTTCTGTAGATTACACTATTACACCTTCCTGCTCCTGCCACAGATGAATGGACTGAATCAAAGTTATCTCCAATTAATTTAAAGGGACTGTGAGCACAGAATGACTGTTCAAACCAAGCACAGAAGTTCAGTGCACCATGGTGTGCCCAAACATTTAAATACACCCTCCCACCTCCATGTTTCCCTGCTATCATCCTCCCTTAGCACACCATGAAGCCAGAGCTGTCAAGCAAAGAGAGGGAAGCAGGGTGCGATAAAGGAAAAACAAGCAGGTAAGAAGGTGTATGTAATTTATTGACCATTCCATGAAACACTGAGTGCCTGTACTTGGTTTGAACAGTCATTCTGCTCTGACAGTCCATTTATCCCCTTAGATACATCAACTGAGGTATATAAATTGTTACTTCGATGGGAAGGCATGCCATTGACCCCTTCCTATAATGTGATTGTGGTTTGCCAAAGGGTTTCTACGGTGGTGGAGGACCTAATCATGGCCAGAAGCAGAGCCTGCTTATAAAATACATTTGTGTTTCTTTCTTAACAGCTAATGGAACTTCTAGCAGTCAGTTGTCCACACCTAAATCCAAGCAATCTCCAATCTCTACCCCAACCAGTCCTGGAAGTCTTCGCAAGCACAAGGTATTATGTTTCTTCTCCAAAGTTAACCCTGATTTCTTATTTAGATCATTAAAGTCGACCGGTCAGTGGATTTTACAATACAAACTCATACATTAATCAGATCTCGTAGACCTGATGAGGATGGTAATAGGCTATTGGCTGAACTCGATTGATTTGTCTACCTTATACTTATAATCTTAAAAACTATGAAGCTTACTTATATTTATATATCAAAATGGATGTAAAATCCATTTTCAGAGTTTACACTCAATTTCTATCCACCTAACCTCAGTGTTACCTCAGTATCTGTTCCTGCTAATTTAATTACAAGTGAAAAGGTTTTGGTACTGTGTTAGCCAGTTGAAAAATTATTGAATGTTCTCAGTGAGAGGAACAAAATTCTAATCTGGTGATACCTTTTAATGGCTAACTACAATAAAATAAAGTGATGTTACAAAGCAAGCTTTCGAGACATCTCAGGACATACCATGCCTGATGAAGAGACCTGAGATGTCTCGACAGCTTGCTTTCTAACATCACTTTACTTTATTTTAGTTAGCCATTAAAAGGTATCACAAGATTATAATTTTGTTCCTCTCACTGAAAACATTCAATAATATGCTGCTCAGTACAAACTACAGGTGTTAGAGTTGATGAGGCTGGTGTACTTACTTCAGACTGTATCCAACTAGCCTGACTAGTCTAGTTGTCTAGTCCTGACTTGTCTAATAACGTATGCTACTTGTATTGTGAAATCTGGTGACAGATCTCCTTTATGTCTGATCGACGTAAAGGGGTAGGTGATAGTATAGGTGATGATTTAGGATAATATAGGTGATCATTTCTAGCTCAGTGGAGATGCGAGCACCACAACAAAGCATTTTTATCTTTGTTAGAATGGAGCAGTAGTGCGCATACTCGACTGTTGCACCAGTCATTCCCAATAAGACTGCCAGAGAAAGCCAAAAACAGCATTCCAGAAGTCTCATAGAAAACGGTTGCTGCTTCATTTTAACAGGGATAAATGGGCTCCATTCTGGCAATTTGTGGGGATCCTAGTGGTTGGACCCCCGATGATGTAGAAGTTATTACCTAAAGGCTGCTTTACACGGTACGACCGATTGTGCAATTTCACAATCGATCGTACCCGCCCCCGTCCTTTTTGCGTCACGGGCGAATTGCTGCCCGTGGCGCACAAAGTCGGTAACCCCCGTCACACATACTTACCTCTCGTGCGACCTCGCTGTGGGCGGCGAACGTCCACTTCCTGGAGTGGGAGGGACGTTCGGCGTCACAGCGACGTCACACGGCCGCCGGCCAATAGAAGCGGAGGGGCGGAGATGAGCAGGATGTAAACATCCCGCCCACCTCCTTTCTTCCACATAGAGCCGGCGGCTGACGCGGGAGGCAGGTACACGATGTTAATCGCTCCTGTGGTGTCACACGGAGCGACGTGTGATGCCACGGGAACGATGAACAACTGTCGCCCGATTTCAGGACAGATATTATGGAACCTAGTGACCAGTACACGACTCACGATTTGTGAGTGATACTGCGTCGCTAGGAGGTGTCACACAGGCCGGCATCACCAGCGATGCCGGATGTGCGTCACAAAAACCGTGACCCCGACGATCTATCGCACGATAGATTGTCTGGTGTAAAGCAGCCTTAACACATGGATAGGTGATAACATGTTCAATCCAAGAATAATCCTTTAACTAGAACATTGGTAAGGTATATACAGCAGGTAAAATAACTATTGAACACGTTATCAATTTTCTAAGTAAATTTTTAAAGGTGCTATTTACATGAACTTCTCATCATATATCACTAACAAACCATGCAATTAAAACAGGCAAAGAAATCAAAGCATAGATGTCTATAAATTACGTTAGGTGTAGAGATGAGCGAACCGGTCCCGGTTCGGCTCGAGGCCGGTTCGCCGAACGGGGGTCCCGTTCGAGTTCGGTTCGTCGAACGTTCGACGAACCGAACTCGAACCAATAGGCTATAATGGGAGGCAATCACAAACACATAAAAATGCATTATAAATGTACACAAACAGTTAATAAACATTGCCATAACACTTACCGGTCCTCGCGATCCCTTCTGCACTCTGTCTCCTGCCGCTATTCCATCCGATGATCGCTGAATCCTCCCGGTGACCTGCACTGCCAGCAGAGAAGCAGGACCTATCGTGACGTCAAAATAGCCATGTGACCAGTCACGTGGCTATTATCTCATTGGCTACAGACTGGTCACATGACTATGACACGTCATGTAGGACCTGCGAGTGCATCTCTCCGGTACACGGTGCACATATGTGTATCGCCGTGTACCGGCGACATGCTCTAGCACACGGTCGACTCCCCGTTCCGTTAGGGACCGGCTGACACAGCCGGTCATTAACGGAGATCACCGTTGCCATAGCAACGCAGTTAGCGGTGACGTCACCGCTAACCGCGGCTCCGGGAGCACCGTTGCTATGGTAACGCGTCTGTCAGCGTTACCGCTGTTACCGCTAGCAGCCAGCAGTGATCACTCACGGAGTGAAGGCTGCACGCTGCTTCCCGATTGTAGTGAGCATTGTAGTTAGGATGGAGGTTCCCCAGCCCCAAGTGATGCCCCTCACTACAATCGTCACTACTACTACACTAGAAAGAAAGAAGACAGAAGAGCAGGATCGTGGAGGGCTGACAGGGGTAATAAAGATGGAGTCTCTAATGTGTCTGTGTATTTATTTCTATTAAAGTATTTTTTCTCTGTGTGGTGTCTTTTTTTAACCCTTTATTGGAGATTCTTAATGGCCGGGTCAAACGTGCCTGACATTAAGAATCTCTGGCTTAATACTGGCTGGTAAAACAAAGCCAGTATTAACTCATGATTACCCAACAAGCCACCCGGCTCCAGGGCTGTTGGAAGAGTTGGATACAGCGCCAGATGATGGCGCTTCTATGAGAGCGCCATTTTCTGGGACGGCTGCGGACTGAAATCCGCAGCAGAGGCGCCCACAAACCTCGGGCTAACCTGTGCTGCGGATTCCAATCCCCAGCTGCCTAGTTGTACCCGGCTGGACACAAAAATAGGGCGAAGCCCACGTCATTTGTTTTTTAATTATTTCATGAAATAAGTGAAATAATTAAAAAAAAACGGGCTTCCCTATATTTTTGGTTCCCAGCCGGGTACAAATAGGCAACTGGGGGTTGGAGGCAGCCCGTGGCTGCCAGCTGTACCTGGCTAGCATACAAAAATATGGCGAAGCCCACGTCATTTTTTTGGTGGGCAAAAATCTTCTGCATGCAGTCCTGGATGGAGTATGCTGAGCCTTGTAGTTCTGCAGCTGCTGTCTGCTCTTCTCCATACAGACAGACAGCAGCTGCAGAACTACAAGGCTCAGCATACTCCATCCAGGACTGTATGCAGAAGTTTTTTGCCCCCTGAAAAAATTATGTGGCTTCGCCATATTTTTGTATGCTAGCCAGGTACAGCAGGCAGGTACGGCTGCCCCCAACCCCCAGTTGCCTATTTGTACCCGGCTGGGAACCAAAAATAAAGGGAAGCCCTTTTTTTATTATTTCATGAATTTCATGAAATAATTAGAAAACAAATGACGTAGGCTTTGCCCCATTTTTGTGTCCAGCCAGGTACAACTAGGCAGCTGGGATTGGAATCCGCACCACCGGTTGGCCTGAGCTTTCTGGGCCCCACTGCTGCGAATTGCAGTCTGCAGCCACCTCAGAAAATGGCATTTTCATAGAAGCGCCATCTTCTGGCGCTGTATCCAACTCTTCCAGCACCTGCCTGCTATACCTGGCTAGCATACAAAAATATGGCGAAGCTCACGTCCTTTTTTTGTAGCTTTTTGGCAAAAAAAAAAAAAATGCTTCCCTGGATTTTCCATTGCCAGTGAAGGTAACACCAAGCAGTGGGGGTTAGCAGCCAGTAGCTGCTTGGATTACCCTTAGCTAGCAATACAAAAAATGCAGTGGGAGCTAACATATATTTTTTTTAATTATTTATTTAAATAACTAAAAATAAAATGGGCTTCCCTGTATTTTGATTGCTGGACATCACAGTGCTGTAAAAATAAATCTTTAAAAAAATGACGTAGCGCTCCGCGGTATTTTTGATTCTCAGCGCAGATAAAGCAGACAGCTATGGGTTGCCACCCCCATCTGCCTGCCGTTACCTTGGTTGGCAATCAAAATACAGGGAAGCCCATTAATTTTTTCTATTTAAAAAATAGTTAAAAAAAAAAAATTACGTTGGGTCCCCCCATTTTTGATAGCCAGCTAGGGTAAAGCAGACGGCTGTAGCCTGAAAACCACAGCTGGCAGCTTTACCGTGGTTGGGGATCCAATGTGGAGGTCCCCTCAGGCTCTTTTTTATAATTATTTTATAAATATTAATAATTACACAATAAAAGTAGGGGACCCCCCAAATTGGATCACCAGCCAAGGTAAAGCGGACAGCTGTGGTCTGGTATTCTCAGGGTGGGAAGGTCCATAGTTATTGGGCCTTCACAGCCTAAAAATAGCAGGCCGCAGGCACCCCAGACGTGGCGCATCCACTAGATGCGCCAATCCTGGCGCTTCACCCCAGCTCATCCCGTGCCCTGGTGCAGTGGCAAACGGGGTAATAAATCGGGTTGATACTAGCTGTAAAGTCACCTGAGATCAAGCCCAGCAGTTTGTGATGTCATGGCGTCTATTAGATACCCAACATCATAAACTGTCAGTACTAACAAAAACAAAAAATCGACAAAAGAAATTTATTTGAAAAAACAGTCCCCAAAACATTTCCTCTTTCACCAATTTATTGTAAGAAAAAAAATAAAGGGGTCCCACGACGACTCTGGACCGTCTAGAATATGGGGGGGAGACACTCAGGGAACGTATCCCCCATTTTCTAGGAGTGCGGACCCTTCATGTGAGGAGTGTGGGTGCAATGAATCTGCACTCACTCTCCCCGGGTCCACAGCAGCAGAGTCCATGTCGTAATGGTTGCTACCAAAGCTGCAATGCCCTGCTCATGAGGTAAGGGCATGCCTAATCAGGAGAACTACTGTAGAGGAAGCTCTGCTCACTGGTATATAGGTGCTCAGAGGTAATAATAGATAAAATTAGTGAGTAACCTCGGCACTCTATATCTCCCAGACTAAGTCAGTAAGTCACAACGGATAGTAATGCAAAATCACTCTTTATTGGTCCGTATTAAGAAAATTTTTTTTTCATAAGCATATATGTTTTTGTCCAAAACAAGTTACAAATGACGTTTCGGCCTGAGCCTTCGTCAGATTGGACTTATCTGCATGTAATCATGAAAAATGACAATAATCAGTATCACATAAGAGTGAGAGAACAATAACATAAACTCGAACAATGTAGAGGTACAATTGGGATGCAGCAAAAAAATTGCAACACAGCAAGAAATGAAACACATGATACAAATGTCATAATACAGTACAAGGACAATATAGTAATGACAAATATGGGGTCAGAGTAGACTTAGACAGCTCTGGTACGAAAGAGATGTCAATCATAAAGTAACATGTGCAGTAGGTGTAGAGCTACACTATGCATGGCAGAGCTAATGGGTAGACCGACCATAGAAAAAGTAGAGAAAAAGTGGAGAAAAAGTGGAACATAAGAGGAGAAAAAGTGGAACATAAGAGGAGAAAAAGTGGAACATAAGAGGAGAAAAAGTGGAACATAAGAGGAGAAAAAGTGGAGAAAAAGTGGAGAAAAAGTGGAGAAAAAGTGGAGCATAAGAGGAGAAAAAGTGGAGAAAAAAGTGGAGAAAAAGTGGAGAAAAAGTGGAGAAAAAAGTGGAGAAAAAAGTGGAGAAAAAGTGGAGAAAAAGTGGAGAAAAAGTGGAGATTAAGAGGAGAAAAAGTGGAGAAAAAAGTGGAGAAAAAGTGGAGAAAAAGTGGAGAAAAAAGTGGAGAAAAAGTGGAGAAAAAAGTGGAGAAAAAAGTGGAGAAAAAGTGGAGAAAAAGTGGAGAAAAAGTGGAGATTAAGAGGAGAAAAAGTGGAGCATAAGAGGAGAAAAAGTGGAGAAAAAGTGGAGAAAAAGTGGAGAAAAAGTGGAGAAAAAGTGGAGAAAAAGTGGAGAAAAAGTGGAGAAAAAGTGGAGAAAAAGTGGAGAAAAAGTGGAGAAAAAGTGGAGAAAAAGTGGAGAAAAAGTGGAGAAAAAAGTGGAGAAAAAGTGGAGAAAAAAGTGGAGAAAAAAGTGGAGAAAAAGTGGAGAAAAAGTGGAGAAAAAGTGGAGAAAAAGTGGAGAAAAAGTGGAGAAAAAAGTGGAGAAAAAGTGGAGAAAAAAGTGGAGAAAAAAGTGGAGAAAAAGTGGAGAAAAAGTGGAGAAAAAGTGGAGAAAAAGTGGAGAAAAAAGTGGAGAAAAAAGTGGAGAAAAAGTGGAGAAAAAAGTGGAGAAAAAAGTGGAGAAAAAGTGGAGAAAAAGTGGAGAAAAAGTGGAGAAAAAGTGGAGAAAAAGTGGAGCATAAGAGGAGAAAAAGTGGAGAAAAAGAGGAGAAAAAGTGGAGAAAAAGTGGAGAAAAAGTGGAGAAAAAGTGGAGAAAAAGTGGAGAAAAAGTGGAGAAAAAGTGGAGAAAAAGTGGAGAAAAAGTGGAGAAAAAGTGGAGAAAAAGTGGAGAAAAAGTGGAGAAAAAGTGGAGAAAAAGTGGAGAAAAAGTGGAGAAAAAGTGGAGAAAAAGTGGAGAAAAAGTGGAGAAAAAGTGGAGAAAAAGTGGAGAAAAAGTGGAGAAAAAGTGGAGAAAAAGTGGAGAAAAAGTGGAGAAAAAGTGGAGAATAAGAGGAGAATAAGAGGAGAATAAGAGGAGAATAAGAGGAGAATAAGAGGAGAATAAGAGGAGAAAAAGTGGAGAAAAAGTGGAGAAAAAGTGGAGAAAAAGTGGAGAAAAAGTGGAGAAAAAGTGGAGAAAAAGTGGAGAATAAGAGGAGAATAAGAGGAGAATAAGAGGAGAATAAGAGGAGAAAAAGTGGAGAAAAAGTGGAGAAAAAGTGGAGAATAAGAGGAGAAAAAGTGGAGAATAAGTGGAGAAAAAAATGGAGAAAAAGTGGAGAAAAAGTGGAGAAAAAGTGGAGAATAAGAGGAGAATAAGAGGAGAATAAGAGGAGAAAAAGTGGAGAAAAAGTGGAGAAAAAGTGGAGAATAAGAGGAGAATAAGAGGAGAAAAAGTGGAGAAAAAGTGGAGAAAAAGTGGAGAAAAAGTGGAGAATAAGAGGAGAAAAAGTGGAGAATAAGTGGAGAAAAAAATGGAGAAAAAAATGGAGAAAAAGTGGAACACCCTTTGGTACCTTTCATGTGGCACTAAGGGGTGCTTAGCTTTGTATTTAGCCAAAAAAATGAAAAAAAAATGACATAGGGTTCCCCCTAGTTTTGTAGCCAGCTAGGGTAAAGCAGACGGCTGCAGCCTGCAGACCACAGCTGGCAACCTCACCTTGGCTGGTAATCCAAAACTGAGGGCACCCCACGCTGTTATTTTAAATTAAATAAATAATTAAAAAAAAAAAACACGTAGGGGTCCCCCAAAATTGGATCACCAGCCAAGGTAAAGCAGACAGCTGGGGCCTGATATTCTCAGACTAGGGAGGTCCATGGTTATTGGAATCTCCCCAGCCTAAAAATAGCAGGCCGCAGCCGCCCCAGAAGTGGCGCATCCATTAGATGCGCCAATCCTGGTGCTTCGCCCCAGCTCATCCCGCGCCCTGGTGCGGTGGCAAACGGGGTAATATTTGGGGTTAATACCAGATGTGTAATGTCACCTGGCATCAAGCCCTGGGGTTGGTGAGGTCAGGCGTCTATCAAATACCCGACATCACCAACCCAGTCAGTAATAAAAAAAAAAATACACGACAAACACATTTTTATTTGAAAAAACACTCCCCAAAACATTCCCTCTTTAACCAATTTATTAGATTGAAAAACAAATCCAGGTCTGGTGAAATCCAAGGGGTTGCCATGACGATGCACACTGTCCCAGTCAATGAAGAGCAGGATGTTCCCCATTGGCTGGGAGAGCAGTGCAGTGACCTGAGCTAACATCAATGGGTCAGCCCAGGTCACTGCAGGGGATGACAAGTGCTGCTGTCAGCGAGGTACATTACCTGCGCTGATCTCCAGCACACTGACAGCCCCTGTCACTGAGGTCAATGACCGGCGCCTTCACATCAAGTATCGCGAGAGGTCCGTGACGTCACCGCCAGTGTCAGTCTCGGGTCGGAAGCGATAGGTGATGTGACAAGCGGCGGCCATGGAGGACAGTGACAGCGCTGAGGTCGGGATGGCGGGACTTCATCACCGCAGGTAAGCCGAGCGAGCGAGCGAGCGGGCGGGCGGGCGGGCGGGCGGGCGGGGGGGGGGGTGGATGTGTGTGTGTGTTTGTGTATGTGTATGTATGTGTACATGCCGCGGGCAGGAGGGGGTGGAGCGAGCTGAGCGGGATAGTGTGGGCTTCCTGCACGTAACTAAGATAAACATCGGGTTACTAACCAAAGCGCTTTGCTTGGATACCCGATGTTTATCTTGGTTACCAGCTTGTGGCAGGCTGCCAGCGATGGCTCCTGCTCACTGTAGCTGTAAAAAGCCCTGCTTTTTGCTGCTAGAACCGTTCTCGAACGTATCTAGAACTATCGAGCTTTTAGCAAAAAGCTCGAGTTCTAGTTCGATCTCGAACAGCCCAAAAATCACTCGAGCCGCGAACTGGAGAACCACGAACCACGAACCGCGCTCAACTCTAGTTAGGTGTAATATTGAGAAATGACACAGAAAAAATATTTAACGCTCGAAGACAGAGAGATGCAAAAAGCCATGGAAAATCATGCCACCAGCAGAAATCCATCAATAATGAGAAAAAAATTCTGTCACTTAATGAAAAATAATATTAGATGTTTCAACTGATGGCCTATAAAAAGGGTCTCATTACCAAGTGCCACACAAGAAACATCTCATGGTGGGTAAAACCAGTGCGCTGTCTCAAACCCTTTGCAACCTTATTGTTGTAAAGCATACTGATGTTTGGAGGACAAAAGGTACTGCATATCACACCAAAAACACCAACACCATACCAACAGTGAAGTTTGGAGATGGGAACATCATGGTGTGAGGTTGATATCAGCACATGGCACTGGCAAACATTATGCAATTGAAGGAAGGATACATGGTCAAATGTACCAAGACGTTCTTGATAAAAATCTGCTGCAATCTACCAGAATAATGAAGATGAAACAAGGGTGGACATTTCAGCAAGATGATGATCCCAATCACACAGCCAAGAAAACGCTCAATTGGCTCCAGAGAAAGAGAATAAAGCTGCTAGAATGGTAGAGCCAATAACCTGACCTGAATCCAATAGAAAATGTATCCAAGAAACTAAAACTATGAGTTCAATTGAAGAAGCCCATGAAGCCTTCAAAATTTGAAGCGTATTTGTGTGGAAGAATGGGCCACTATCACACCTGAACAGAACATTCACCTACTTTTTCCATACAGGAGGCATCACCAACAAAGGCTTTTGTAAGAAGCATTAAATAGATTTAAGTTATTGTATACAATACTTTTTCCCCTTGTCATTTCTCATTATTACACATAACTTAACTTAATTCATGGATATCTATGGTTTGATTTCTTTGCCTGTGTGGATTGGATGGGTTGTTACTAACATCGGTGAGAAATTCATGTTAATAGCACGTTTAGAAATATATTTATTGACAAAAATTGGTGACAGGTTCAATGCTTCTTTCACCCCGCGGTATATACATGACCAAGATGAGAAGGTAATATTTATTACAAAAGGAGTAGCATTTTTTTTGTCATATTAAAAAAAATTATGTCCAACCTGCCAAATACAATTGTCAACAATTAGGAGTTTTTTCTTTTACCCACAGACAACTATTTAGCTAAAGTTCCTCAACAAGACTGATACTAAAAAGAAAATTCTGAACATTGAATCTTTAAAATATTTTTAAGGAGCAGTCGCTTGGTCACATTGGACATTATATTTACCAATTAAGTGTAATTATATAAAACACACATTACTGTAATACTAGGGAATATCTGGATGGGGCAAAACGCTTTTCAATTCTCTGTATATAACAAAAACCATGGACCACATTATGGGTTATAAATTACTGTAATACTGTCATGATCTCTATGGGATAGCGGGAAACTAGGGCTCCTAAGCTGTCCCTCAAGCTAGGGAGCCCTATGGTATCCCTAATCTCAGGAACACTCCTTATGGTGGAGAGGCCTGAGTCTCCTTCCTGACCAGTCCTTATCTGATTCACCCTGGGACAGAAGTGAGCTGAAACTCACAGATAAAGACAGACAAGGGAAAACCACAACACTGTCACACACCACGCACAGACAAAGGTAAAGGCAATAAGAGGTTCAGGAGGAAAAACAAGAGTAGAAAGGAAGCTACCAAACAACAGGGAGTAAACTCCACAACCACACTAAGCAAAGAGCATAACTTTCACCAGTGAGTCTGGGACACCACACCTCACAGACCAACATAGAATAAAACTATAGTTGTCATGGGTGGAAGGTTTCAACTAGCATAAATAGGAGGGGAGCAGATGTGATAGGCCTCCCCACAATATGTGACCGAAGGAGCAAGTAGACCAGCAGAGATTAACTCTTACTGGCCTTCCTATGAATCAGCAAAGAGCATGTTGACACCTGAATCTGCCTGTGTTGATTCCAGACACCAGAGAAACCATTGGGCGGAGTGTCCGAATCTGCAAACTAAACAGCTCCCAACAGCTTTGTGCAAAACTCTGTGTTACAAATATGCAGCAATGTGTAGGACTAATTCTTGGCAATATATGACTTTATGGTTTTCTAATTCCCATGTATGGTTGTTTGTATTTTTATATTGCTGCTGTGTAACTATTATATTGGCATTGTATTCCTTGTATGTTAGTGGCATTTATTTTACTCCAAGTCTGTGTGTGACTATTGGTGGAATAATAGTTCTTGAGCTTGGTCACATGAAAAATGTGCCCTTCTATCAGTGTTAGATAGCTGAATGCTCGTTCAGCTGACCGATATCTCTGTTGTTTCTCCGATATGGACTGTGCATGCGTTGAATGGGCGAATGGAATAAGCCACTGGCAGATACCTCAGGGAACTAGTTATCTCAAGGGTGAACAAAAGAATCAGCATTGAAATTCTTTTTGCCCCATTCTTTTTCCAAAATCATCTGTCCGGGGGAGAATCAGAAAGTCTCCGCCCACATATTAGGTGGTCAACTGGTTCTACCAAGACCGACAGGGTCATACAACTTTTTTTGTAGCTAGTACGGGCATCTTTACAATGGAAGCAATATGTAGGCAATTTTTACTTTGCAGAGGGAAAAGTGATCTCAACTTATTCATCCGTACTCCATTCACTGCAGTGACTAACCAAGGTGAAAGGGGCAGAGATAGAACTTGCTGTAGTCGATATCACTCTAGTGAGGGAATGTTGATATAAAGTGCGGAATATAATTTTGGTAATTGTCAACCGATTATGTAGACATCAGTGGAAAGTTGACATGTCACGTCTCATCCTATCAAATTTATTTTCTAACAAATGCTGCTCTTATTTCCCCTTACAGGACCTGTACCTTCCCCTGTCCCTGGATGACTCGGATTCTCTCGGAGACTCCATGTAAAGAGTAACAGTGTATTGCATCCCCCCACGAGGAGGATCATACAGCAGAACACATCAGATCGGCACGACAGTGCTTTTTAAAGGATCCAATTACAGCTTTCTCTGTTATTTTTATCTTTTATGTGATTTATAGTTTGTGTCATGAATTACATGTGACCCAACCTGACAGGGATAACCAACTGTTTTATAGTGATGAAGCAGGCTTCAAAATTATGTACTGTATGCATGTGTGTCATTCTTCAGTTCACCCTAGAACTAAACATGGGCTGGAGAAGACTGCTACTATCACCAGCTTTTATCAATGGCGTCATTCTATGACGGCGTAACAATCCCGGCACATGTACGGTATACTAGGAAATGTTGAGAGTGTCTTGTGGATCATTTTGTATGTTTTATATTAATATCTAAGATTCCCCTTTTACATTCTGTAATGAGAATTCATATTAGATTACTCAATGGTTTATGGGTTTTTACTTACCCAGACTTATCCAATGTTCTTAAATATTAAGACTCACCCTTAGCACCAAGAATTAGACAATTTTGGTCAGTGTTTTGTATCAGCATTCCAATCAGTTAACAAAAAAAGAAGAAAAAAAAAGATTACTACTGCCACCCCCGCCTTCAAATTCACCTATCTATGAACTGAATATAATGAACAATTACCATTTAAATGCTCGGTGGATGTCAGATTTGGGAAGTCAAATTAATAAGCGGAAAATATTTCTTAATACATTTCAGGGAGTGACTGACTCAGGCACCAGATGGCCTCCTTACTTCCTCAGCACAATTCCCGGCCCTTTCCTTACAATGGTTTTGCCTCTGTCACATATTATTAGACTCTCCTTTCTCGTCTAGCACCGATCGCTAGCGACGAACCCTCTTCAACAGCAGATGGCAAAAATCTCAGCATAATAGGATGCCAATGTGAGGGTTATTAATCATGGATTTTATACATGGGCTCTTATGTTGGTTAATATGAATTTGTACATTTTTAGTTTTCTAGCGGTTATTATAGGAATAATGATCAATCAACTTACAGTTCCAGCAGACAAAAAACACACCAAACCCTATGCAATAAAAATGCTTCATGGTAATCCAAGTCTATAGTCAGAAGAAATAGCCAGTACTGTAATACCATCTGTATGAAACTGCAAAAAAATCGGCAGAGTTTGCATAAGAGGTACTCCAAAACTTAGAATATATTTGTTTAATTTTATATTTAAAGAGGAAATAAATTAAACGGGTTGCCCAAGACTTGCATATTGATTACCTATTTATAGAATTGCTCATCAATATTGGAAGGTGGGGTTCTGTTATCCATCAGCACCCCATGATCAGCTGAAATCTGTTCCGTCGGCGGCCAGATTTCGGCAATGTATGGAGCCAACATCGCAGCCCTATACATTGCTTGGTGGATGCTGCTGAGTGCAGAGGTTTAGCTTCCATTCACTTCTATGGTCATTTTGGAAACGGCGTAACACAACCCGCTCAGGCAGTCTCTACAATCTTGGCCAACACTGGACACAAGTTATACATATAGTGATTTCCTTCTGAGCTATGAATGGTAGAAATGGAAATAATAGGAAGGGCAAGGTACTATGCTATGGCCACCCTCACTCAGGTACTGCTACTCCTTACAAATGTTACAGGAATCCTAAAGTCCAGAAAAGGGTGGTCTGTGCCACAGAAATATATTTTGGGGTGTAATTGATAACCATGTTGCCATAAGAATAGTAGCTGATGACAATTTTCCATTTTATGGATGGGATGCACATAACATATACCAATATCTACTTTAGGATAATGGCTGTTATGGCTTGTTTTTTGACCACAGCTGGAGATATCAGATGGTTTGTCACAAGCAAACGGAAATTTAACCATGTACTGCATCTATCGTATATTGAATACTTTAATCCACTTTAATGTATCATATGAAGGTGTAATGCAATCTGTATTCTGAGGTTCTGCATATACGTTTCTTTGGCTATAGGACACTGGTTTACCATGAAACTGTAATATTATACATAAAACTGGAAACAAATACTGCCTCCATTTATATTGTACATCTGGTGCTTTTTAACAAACCTGCCATTTGGTTAGTAGTAGCCTGTGCTAAACTTTCTATGTTTAGCGGATGTTGCTACAAGTGCCTTATTGCCATAAGAATCAATGCAGGGTATACATCGATAAGGCCTATGCTACACTGAGACCTGCTGCTGCCTAGTAGGCAGGAGACACAATCAGTACTGCCTCAGAAGCGGAAGAAGAACCAGCTGCAGGTCTACACAGGCCTCCCTCATGATTTTGGTTGACCGGACGTTGATATTATGATCATATTTCAGTGAGCTGCTGAAACTTTCCTTGAGGTCCTCTGTGTTAGGCTGGTTGCACACATCAAACATTTACGGTAGGATTACGAAACTGTTGAGTTTGGTTCAGGAGACCCGTGACCAGTTTGGACCTTATGATCCATATTCGGACTATAAATGTCGGACGTGTGAAATCAACCTTAGTGAATAGGCTGCATTGATGAAAATATGGCATACTTCTAGAACAGCAGAAGTTGTCGAAGGCTAGGTCTACATATCGTGTAAAAATCACCCAGCACAGCAAGCCTTAAAATCCATACCAAAATCCACAAATATAACAAATGCATATTTCATTATTGATTTTGGTGCAGAATTTAATCATCATAGATATCATTCAGTGTATTCTAATCTGCTGTTAAAATCCACATTTCCTACTAGACAAAGTATGGATTTGGAAATCTGAAATGTGACTACAATCCACTGTGGATTTTTTTTACTTTGCGAATGAATGGGATTAGTAGAAATTGATTCCATAACTGAAATTCTACCAGTAAGCGATGTGTAAATCAACTCTTATAGCCCAGACCTTCTACAATGGCATTTCTAAGCTGTAGTCATACAGTTCCATTACCAATCTGTGTGAGCATGCCCTTACCTACCATACACCTAATAGCAGAATTACAGTCCCTAATGGATCGTTCTTGCCTATATGTCATGATCACTCCACAAAACACTGTGATGGGGTTTTTTCTTTTCATCTCTCAATGTTTTTGTAACCTTTTTCTAACATTTCCTATAACTGTAGACTCATGATTATCAAGAACACATTTTATTAACTCGTGTTTCATTGTTGCAGACTCTCTAGGGAGAGAAAAAAAAATGAATTACATTTTTCGGTATTTTATCAAACTTTTGTTATTTGTGAAATCGGAAACTATTTCGAAATTTACTTTGTAAGAAATATCAATGTTGATCCTGTACATGAATACATCTTCTATGAATAGTACCTTAAGATAAACTCATTTCAACTTTTCAAATCTTATACTACTATTCATGGTTCATTTTCATTGCATACAATGGTACATGTTTTTTTTAGTTGGCCTATTAACAATTAAATTAATTAAAGCAGAAAGTAGTTCATCCAAACCCGTCTTGAGAACAGAGAACCATAGTATCAGTTTACCCAATAATGGTCATCATCACTCTTGTACTATTTAGCCTCATACAGCCATATTCAGACTGAAAGCTAAAAACATTATCCAACTTTTCTGCCATTTTCCAGCCCTGGCCCTGATCTGTGATTACCTTTACTAGTGAAACTCTCAGTATGGAGGAGGTTACAGAGTAATTAGATTGCTTGTCTTCACAGGCTCCCAAAGGACAATTGATTACTGAATGTCTGATGTAGTGATCTAATTATCTGGTGAATGGTTTTAACCACTGACGTCTCAGTATTATGTAATCCATCGCTTCGGCATCAATGATAATTCATAGGCATCTCTGTTTTAATTTTAACCATAAAGGTAGTACCAGATGATCCAGCTGGCCACATGTAATCAAAATTCCACCCACCCCTATGGCATATTAACCCGCCGGAGGGAGACGGAGCTTTGGTCATGCAGCAGCCGCACTGCCACCGTACCATCTGGCCATGCTCTACAAATTTGATCAATATGACTGGACCTGTACAGACAAACATTCCTACCTGAATCATTCATCTCATCAATAAGCATGATGATAAGCCGTGTATCATATAAAATATCTTTTATGGGAAGTAATCTGTTATGTATGTCTTGAAGAAGAAGCATCAATATAGTTAAGGTGGAACATTAAAGGCTATTGTCACTGGAATAGATTTAAAAGGGTGGTTCACTTCTTGGAAATAGTGGCCACATCCCTGTAAAACTGATAGGGGAGGCTTTTTCTAAATACCTTGTTCAGCCAATTCTGCCTCTGAGCGGCACTAATTGTGGTTTGCTCATCCCCATGAGGTGACCCCCCTAGGGCTCCATGACCTCTGAGATCTGGCGATGTCAGGTCAACTTCCAGTTGACCTGACATTACATTGGTCGTCCTGAGCGACTGGGCTGTGGGCGGCATTTCACTGCTCATCACAGCCCAGCATTGCTCCCGCTTGCAACGCTCTGCAGTGAAGGAGCAAGAGCCCAAGATGCTGTGCTGTGATGTGCGGTGAAACGACGCCCAGAGCGGAGTCATTCAGGGAAACTGTGGCCGGCCTCGGTGATTTCAGGTCATCTGGATATTGATCTCAGAGGTCACGGAGCCCGGGGGTCACTTCATGTTGATGAGCGGACCACAATAGTGCCACTCAGAGGAATAATTGGCTGAACAATGTGTTTGAAAAAAACCTTCTCTATTAGTTTTACAGATATGTGGCCACTATTGCAGAGTAGTGAACCACCCCTTTAATTGTACAAGTTTACTTGGTGGAGAAAGGTTGAACTTGATGGACCAAAGTCTTTTTTCAACCTATGTAACTATATGTGTGTAATACCGCACCTATCGAAATGGCCGCCTAAGGCCAATGATGTACCAACTCTGGTCATGCGAATGTTCAGATGATTCACACAACAAACAACATTTCTGCTATGTGTCTGTGATTTGACATCCTGCCATTTTAGTTGTAGGTGACTTATATTGAATCTTAAAGGAGCAAAGTCACCTGTGATTTGGAACCAGAAGTAGTCATAGGGCTTGAATGTTAAGGGGCTTGTTTCACCAGTGATCCTTAGGAGCACACAACCCCCTAAGCCTCCTGGTTTCATGCTTGATTGACAGTTTGGCCAGCAGCATCATTGCATCGATGGCCTCAGCTGTGTACTCGCTGATGCTGCGAGGAATAAAGCGCAGTCACTTTGAAGCTGTGCACATAGGAAGCTAAGCGCATGCGCCGATGATTCTGACTACCTTCAGGATAGTGCTTACAAGTTCTATTGTAAGGAACATGTTTGACCACCACTAAAAGATGGCAAAGGTGTCCAGTAATCTAGGCAATGAGCAGTAAACACTAAAAACAAAGTTCTTGAGAATTGTTTTTACAAACATTTTGCAATATTTTTTATTTAAAATCATGAAAATAACCCTTTATCAAGAAACATGAATATTTGTATTGAGCCAGGGGGGTATGCCATCCTTTAGGGCCCTGCAGAATGACTGACATTGATCATGGAGGGTAGGGGCATCCTGTATATGACAAACACTTTTTTTTCCATCCTTATAATGGGCACCTTGGAAGACAAGGTTGAAGGTATAATTTAGCACCATAATTCATTGTAAACATAAAAGGGGCTTGTGTCAGTGATAGGTCCTCTTCACCGTCCTTTTTTCAGATAATAAATCTATATATACACATGACATGTGGTGGCTCAAAAAAGTTATTACACGTTTTGGACTGACTATGCCAACGTTTTGCACAAAGTTACTATTTATTTTCCAACCTGGATCTAGACAAACCGTATTATAATATAAAAGACATCCCAATAATGTGATTCTTTTGTCCTGAAAAGCACAGAACCACTTTTATACGTCCTATGATACATTAGTCAAATTGTCTTGGGGCTAAAATGACATATTAGGTAGAACATAAATAGAAATTGTCCCAATACATACAGAGTGGCGATTTATATATGATGATGCTTGGCGTGCTAGGAGCGGCTAATGTCATTTCTCAGTAGATGTTCATGAGCAATCGATGCAGGTTCCCCATCCCGTCCCGGAGTATTCAGCTTTGACTGTGCCATGGTTATTGTACTATGTGTTGTGTCCTGCGTGTCTTCTCTACAAGAATGTTTAGGGGATATATTGCACTGTTATTTGGTGTCATTCATTAGACAAGTGACACAGGTAATTGAATGTAAGCACTAGGAAACCTGCACAGACTTATGGAAGTATGGCGGGCTCGATATTTAGTTCATGGGTGCAGACTTAGGCAACCTGTGGATGAACTACAACTCCCAGCATAATTTTTTTTATTAGGCTGGGGGTTGTTTACAAATGCCTTAGAGGATGCTAAGGAAATAAATGTTACTGTTGTCTGAGTATTTCAGGAGAATTGGCTTTATATATATTAACCTATGAAATGATCACATTGTGAGTTATGTGCTACAATTGGGTACTGTCATATGCAAAATGGTTTGCACATGGTTTGGGAAGCTGAGGAACATTACATACCTTTTATTGAAGATTTAGTAGTTCTTGAAGGTACATATGCCAAGATGCGGAGTGCAATATGCCTCTAGGAGTGCAAAAGGCATCTAGACCCCATCCTATTTGCCAAAACAGCCCTAACCCTTTTGCAGGCTGGTTTGCAAGAATATCCAGGCAAAAAAGTATGTGAAGATCATTTATATACAGTACTCAATGAAGTATTTTCAGGAGACCCATTTTAAAGGGAATCTGTCACCAGGTTTTTGTCACCTAATCTGAGCGCGGCATAATGTAGGGGCAGAGATCCTGATTCCAGCCATGTGTCACTTACTGAGCTGCTCAGTGTAGATTTGAAACAATTACGAGTTAATCAGCAGTAGATTATCATTAGACTACTACTTAGTGTGCTGCCAGATAGTCCAGCATATTCATGAGCTCTGTATAACTGCTAGATCTGCAGCAGAGAAAATATTATCAAAATTACAGCAAACAGCTCAGTAAGTGACACATTCCTGAAATCAGGGTCTCTGTCCCTACATTATGCTGCTCTCAGATGGGAGAGCAAAAACCTGTTGAAATGTTCCCTTTAAGGTCCATTTACACTGTAAGATTATCATAAGAGCGTCCCTAGGTGGTGGTTTAATGCCGCACAATTGTCGGATTTTTTTTAGGCTTCGTGATCATATTACTGATCTGTGTTGTACAGAAAATCCATAGGCCCATACTGAACCTTTGTGTGCCTCTGAGTTCATGCAGAGATATGTACTTATTTTTCGTAGAACCAGCTTTGTCAGATAAAATTAGTGTCCCATTCCATTATATACCATTTTACGTATTCAGATAAGGCATTTCAAAGGCACGGTATGGCGGCACACCGATGGATGGGGACCCGGGTGCCATACCATAGGCATTCCATAGCCTGGGTGTACCAGAAGTTATCAGAGTATGAGGCCTTATATGAGAAGCTTTTCTATGCAGTGTCCCACATGACAGCACAACAAAACTCATTATCACAAGGATGCTTCACCTCATTGCAAACAATTAGCTTTTATTTCCAGAGGAAAAAAAGAGTTACTAAGACTATGACAACACTGACCTGCCAGATCTACAGGGGCAGCACATGTTTGTCATGGGGACCAGGTAGAAACGTATTTCTCAATAAAAGCCAGGCCATTTTTTGACTCTGATACCTTTAACACAAAGGTAATTTCTTTAAAACAAATATAAAGCCTTGAGATCTAAAGAATTGCAAAACTTAAAGGGAATCGGTCAGCTGATTCATGTTGGGCTGAAGTCACACTTGACTCGCGAGAGCATCACATTAACTGTCGGTCGTTCTGACAGTAGCAGGTCAGCTGCATGTAGAATCGGACTGGCTACCGGAGGAACCTCCAGTAATACCAGGCCTGGCTGTGGTTACCTGCACTGAACTCCAGAGCTCTCACCTGAGCTCCAGAGTGCAGCCTGGACTGAAGTCAGCGTTTGCAGGACTGAACCACGAGCGCCAACTGATTCCATGGCAATTGAGGTTCTGTTCATGTCACAGCTGCGGACAGGCCAAGCTGAACTCCGAAGCTCAGCTACCATGAACTGAACTGCAATCACTAGGGAATCAGTCTGCGCTTGCACTTCAGTCCTGCAACCTCTGAGCTCAGTCCAGGCTGCACTTCAGAGCTCAGGTGAGAGGTCCGGACTTCAATGCAGGTAACCACAGCAAGGACTGGTATTACTAGAGGTTCCTCCGGTAGCCAGTCCAACACTGGCTGCATGTATTTCTATGGAGCCGACCCCCTCCTATCAGGAGATCCACCGCCGGCCCAGGCAATGCAATGATATCCTGCGCGAGTCACACTCCAGTCTTGCACAAACCCTTGGATTAGAACTTGTCTGCATGATTGCACCCAGGTATATTTTCCTCCGAAATGGTCAGAGAAAACATAGTTTAAAGAGCACAGAAAGAGACGAAATTAGACTTATGGCCGGATTCCCCCACTCCAGGTGTAAACATAGGGAGAGACCTGTCAATCAACTACAGCAGTGTGAGGGCAGAGCTGGACTAGTCTAGTAGGTTCTTATAGTCCCCGGCCAGCTCTTTAAACTATGTTTTCTCTGAAATGCTGGAGGACAACATGCGGTTGCAAATGTGCAGCTGACTCTAATCCATGGGCCCGTGGTTTGGATACCATGAAGCAATTGATACTTTCCCTTTAAGACCAGTTTTGCAGTATTTGTATTTCCCATTGCTACTAGATGAAAAATCAAAATTTCAGCTAAAATAAAATGCCTGCCACGGAAATGCCAGGCATCGCTCTTACTCCTGAATACGGAGCCAGACTGTGTCTTCTTGTTTTTTAACCTATGTGTAAAGACTTTTAGCAGGAACATTTTTATACTTGGATTCTTATGATTTGTACTTTTGATAATACCACACTTAGGTGGACTTGGCTCTTTATGATAGAGCCCTTATTGGATGTTTGATGTGCAAGGATGTATTTAATGAGGTCAGTATATGACAGCTAGGAGTTTCAAGGACATTGGCCGTAAAAAAAAGGGGGTCTTGAGAACTATAAATACTGAAGAATAATATTGTATTCCATTGACCCTCATTTATTTATTTATTATTATTATTATTATGATTGCTTTTATAGCCTTTTTTTATAGCCCATTATAATGACGTTGACTATAGAACTATAGTATTGACAATATTGCATGCAATAGTAAAAGCCATTTAAGGTGTAAGTCATTTGTATGTGCCATATTTTGTATACACCCCTATTTAGTAAGGTGACCAAAGGACTACAAATTGTTTCTACCGGTAGCACTCTTTACTAACTTTCCTAAATATGGGCTAGATTATCATTTTAATATGTTTTTTTTGTTTTATTTTGGCTTCCCTGTTAACGCCCGTTGCTATATTTTTTACCGGCCCCTTAGGTATTTCATAATTGAAAGGCACTGATTCTAATGTTTAAAATGCTGGTGAATTCCAGAAGGGTTGATCCAAACTGTTTCAATGTATCATGTTGTAATATAGCGCAGCTTGAAGCCAATGATTTCTTGCTTAATGTATACAGCAAATGCATGACCTTTGATAATTATTCCTCACTTGTGGTGCGTTTTTTCTAGCATATATTCTTAACCCCTAAGCTACAGCATGGAATCCACCATTTATTGCAGAGCAATGGGCTGTGGGTTCCCTACGGAAGCTTGGGGCTTAGCTACCATTTGTTTCGTCATCTACGATGTACAGCAAAAGCTTTTTATTGATGTTTAAAAAGAACAATGATAGGTATCGCTGTAGTTAGGATTCAAGTATTTAGTGGATTAGTGGATGTAATTTTTTAGAAGTTTTAGCTTGAATGTTAACAAGACTTTTGGGGTGCATGCATGAAAATGTGCAGTGCATTTCTTCATATTTTAATGGCTGGCAACAGACTGGGTTCTCTCGCTCGCTCTCTCTCTCTCGCTCATGTCATGATTGTCTTTAAAAAGAGTTGGGAAATGGTACAAGGTTTGCTCATTTATCATAGACTTTTGTCATGGGGAAAGGCAAAGAGTCAAAAGAATAGTCAATCTACTGAAGAATATGATGAAGTCAAGGGAAGCCATATGGATATAGAGGTTGAAGTCGCACCCAGGCTCCAGTGCCTGAAGAGGCCAAAACCCGGTATAGTACTATTCAAACCAAGGCCCTAGTACCTGAAGAAGCCAAAGGCTGGTACAGTACTATTCAAAGCCAGGCCCTAGTACCTGAAGAAGACAAATGCTGATACAGTACTATTCAAACTCAGGCCCTAGTACCTGAAGAAGCCAAAGCCCAGTATAGTACTATTCAAACCCAGGCCCTAGTACCTGAAGAGGCCAAAACCCGGTATAGTACTATTCAAACCCAGGCCCTAGTACCTGAAGAGGCCAAAACCCGGTATAGTACTATTCAAACCCAGGCCCTAGTACCTGAAGAGGCCAAAGACTGGTATAGTACTATTCAAACCCAGGCTCTAGTACCTGAAGAGGCCAAAGGCCAGTATAGTAGTGGTCCCACCGAGGCCCTAGCACCTTAAGAGGCCAAATCCCTGTATAATACTATTGAAACCCAGACCCTAGTACCTGAAGAGGCTAAAGGCTGGTATAATAGACGGCACACTGAATTGCAGATTTTGCATTAGGGTCCAGAAGCTTCAAGTCACACTTATGGCTGAGGTAGTCATCAGGCTGATAGGTAAATGTATGGTGGAGAAGTTATATTGCTAATTACATACTGGCTATCTCCTACTGGATGATTATACTGATACAAGTTGAATAATGAAAAATAAGCATAATTCTCTTATTGATGGTTAACGGCACTCAAAAAGATAAAAATATAAAAAAATCATTGTTCAAGATTTAAAGGGACTTCCAACAAAAATCCCAGCATTTTTCAAGTTGGAAATGTTTATCCAAACATAAAGTAGTCTGTTATAGTAGGTGAAATATCCAAATTAGCGATGGGCGAGCACTAAAATGCTCGATACTCAATTCAAGCTGGTCAGAGGTCAAAACGAGTAACGAATACTATGGAAAGTCAATGATTGACCTGTTCGGGTCTCTGCACACATACATCCAGTCTTAAACAGAGTATTTCCGGTAGGAAGGAGGGCTGGGTTGTTGTTTTTTTGGACACACTATGCCAGGGAGAGCCATTCCGAACTGTGACTGGCTCTCCGTGCACACATCATGCGGTGAAGCAAGCCTGTGCATTGTAGTTGTTGAAGTATCCAAGCCCCAATGCTCAATTGAGTACTAAGCATGCTCCCTCATCACTAATCCTAACTGATCAGGCGGATACCCCCTTAAGAAGGCTGTAGATGGAATGATTTCTCATATGATACAACTGGTAATGAGACAGGGATACACGTGGTGTCCATTATCAGATACAATCAAGTTGAAATTAGAACATCTGCTAGATATGTAATAAAGAATTACTGATGATAATCTGTTCACGCCACACGTCTGGTGTATTGGCCTGGATATATGCAACTGTATGCTGTGCAATTGTGTACGGATCAATCACCTATTGTCAAAAACAAAAAAAGTGGTATTCATCAGGCCCATAGAACTGGATACCAAAGACCTCCACCATCTGGCTATACAATAAATGACAAATGCTGAGGATAGATTTTCTGCAGACAATCAAATGTATCAGAAATTGTATCCATAGGGGAAATCATTGAGTTTATGCGCCTCTCTCATCGCTATCATGTCCTGATCATAAAATAGTGAAACATTTGTAGCAAAAATCTGCTACATTTGACTTCCCCATTGCTGTAGTGTGGCAAACACTTTTGGGATAATTTGAAATTCATCCAAAACCTATTGTAAGCACAGAAATCAGTGCGGACTGCCCTGTAATGCCAGATGCCGCTCTGATGAGTGTGATACGGCATGTCCGCCATAGGGGCACAGCAAGGGATGTCAGTACTATAATAATATAGCATTTTATCATTCTTGAGTGCACTTAACCCCTATTACAGCCGCATTGTGTGGCTTGTAGATGTAACATGATAGTAAGTATTTCTTAATCCTTAAAACAGAGAACACAAGTGCATATTTACAGACTACAAGAAGACAACGTGAAGGGCAGGTATTACACTGGTGACTTAATAGGCTACGGGGACTGAGCCGATAATGGGCGCACGATTTGCTTCAGCAGTAAATTCATTTAGAAGCTTTATCTGTTCTTAGGTCACCAGGACGCAATGTACTGCACCAGCTATGGCTATTGCATTATCTAACAAAGACGTGACTGATGGAGGTGTGTGAGCGAAGGGTCGGATTACAGGAAAACATGATTATTACATAATGTCATTATTATCACCAATGGGATATACCTTCTTCTATGGCAGTCCATTAAAGATCCTATCCCTATCTCCAAGATCCTATCCCAATATGTAGTAGGTGCAATAATAATATAAGCAAATACCTCCAATTAGAAATGTAGTGTTGTTCTCCTGATTATGTCACTTACCTCATGTGCAGGGCATTGCAGCTTAGAGCAACTACTGACAATGTCACTAAATGATTGGTAGATACCTAAGCTGCAATGCCCTGCACATGAGGTAAGAGGCATACCTAATCAGGAGAACTATACTACATTTCTAATTGGAGTATTTTCTATTATTATTATTATTATTACACCTACTATATAGAGATGGGAATACACCTTTAAATGTGTCCTAATGTTATTGTTAAGGAGGCTTATAACTATTATTAGGACCAATAAACCTAAGGGTCTGCCTAACAGGCCAGGCTAGGTATACTGCAATCAAACTTGATAATGAATGTACATATTTTAATGACAAAGCATTTTTAGGTCTAACATTTTTTTGGTGCAAAAATCCTCTCCATAGACATGGATTAAAAAAATAAAAAAATAACATACTAGACTGTCTGAAGCCGCCAGTAGAGGGAGCTTAGAAACATGCTGAATACTGTTAATAGGCTTTGTCCACCTCTGAGGATTCTTTTTGTTAAATATTTGGGGCTAAAAAAAATCATTTTTTTTAATACTTTGCTTAAAAATGTAGTATTGTTTTGCTTTTACAGGCTCTTTGTTTCTCTGCTCATTTAGTGTGGTCATGAATCTGGTGAGAAAAAAAAAAGATAGAGTTTGAAACTCTTGTTGAAGATCACTGATGGACTCTCAGTTATCCCATTCTGCAACCAGTAATAGACAATAGAGGCTGTAAAAGACAAACGGAGCAAAATTTTTAATGAAACTAAATTGCAGAAATGATTTTTCGCCAAAATTACATGCAATTAAAGAGGTTGTCCAGTACTTTTAGAATATTAGATCAGTGGGGGTCCTGTTGGTCAGCTGTTCCCTGTACTGGCGGTGGCCAGATGTGATCAGTTGCAAAGCTCCTTCAACTGTACAGCACCTCTTCCCCTATTTGAACATATAGGTGTGGTTCTGCCATCTCTGGTTGCATCCACTATAATGGTGACTCTGCTGTTCAACTCCGCAACTGATCACATCTGGTCACTACTAACACCAGGAACAGCTGATCAGAGGGGCACATAGTGTCACACCCACACTGATCTTATAGTAATGACCTATCCTAAGGTATCCTAAGGATCGGTTATCAATATATAAGTACTAGACAACCCCTTGAAAAGACAAAAATAGATACCAAAAGGTGCACAACTCCTGTAATAAATACTTTAACACAAAGAGCTCCCTCTAGTGGTGGCAGAAGGCTATTTGAAATCTATGTATATGTATGGGATTTGGAGCTCAGAAAAACAAAGCTCCAACTCAGATCACAACTTTTGAACCCAAAAATTAGGTTGATGATAAAAAAAGGTGAAGATTCAGTTTAAGAAATGACAATAAGCACCAAGAACCTTATAGGTCATATCAACCATGGCTAAATACATAAATACACCTATACATATACATATATATATATATATATATATATATATATATATATATATAAAATAAAAGAAGTGGTATCTTCCATTGGTAATTATTGTGAAGTTTTGTGATTCTAAACATGTAATTTTATACTGTCATCGCCCTGTTCTTATGAACACGGTCACCTCTGTCTTAATAAACCTTACTGACCGCACTGTTCAGGCCCACCCTAAACACCATTGTAACGTCCCAGCCGTCTCCTCTACCTAAACGCAATATTTCTTATTGTACAATGCTATCGACGAGGAAACTTTTCTCCTTTTTATAGTTTTTTTTTTTTATTGGGATCTGTCTTTTTTTCTCATTACCATGTAAATTTGGAATATGTGTGTAAACTCATTTACAAAAAAATAAATAAAATTTGGTCTAAGATGTGCCCGGGTGATTCAATCATTAATATTCAGTAGCGCTGTTATGATGATTAATTCATTAAACTATTATTTATCTCAAACATATCACAACTCCCTCTGGGTCCAATTTATAAGAATGTTTTTATGTTTTCGAATCTTAGGAAAAGTGTTTTTTTCTAATTGCCGTGCTGCGGTATTCCCATATGTGAATAAATTTAGCAACTTCCATTTCCTAAATGTTACATTTAGCAACATGCTGATTCCTTAGGAGAGTTATGGCCGAATGTAGTAAGATTACTGATACTGGCAGAAGACGTGGTCCTGAGAATGACCCATGTGTTTGATGCTCCGAATATATCCACTACTATGAAGACCAATGGTAGCCAACTGATGCCATGTGCGCTCATCTGCCAACCACATAACCAGGAGACATTGAAGTGATCTGTTCCTCAGACTTGGTCAGGATCATGGTTTGGCTCAGCACTTGGTCATTGATCCTCATTATAAGGATTTTTAATGTCTATATAAAACATCTATAAGATTTGTACTATTCAGCTGCTTTTAATCATTCCATGACAGTTTTGCTAAATGCCTAATTATTAAGAAAATATTCACATTTTTTCTATTTCTTTCAGGGTTTAATTGCTTTTGAAGAGAAGTATAGAGTAGTGTCCAGTGCTAGACACAGAAAGCAACAAAATTGACTCTGTTAACAGCACAGTCATGATCTGCTAAGTGCAATGGAAGAAAACAGGAATGGTTGTCCATGCAGTGTGAACGAGCGTTGTCCGTGCAGTGTGAAACGAGCGTTGTCCGTGCAGTGTGAAACGAGCGTTGTCCGTGCAGTGTGAAACGAGCGTTGTCCGTGCAGTGTGAAAGGAGCGTTGTCCGTGCAGTGTGAAAGAAGCGTTGTCCGTGCAGTGTGAAAGAAACATTGTCCGTGCAGTGTGAAAGGAGCGTTGTCCGTGCAGTGTGAAAGGAGCGTTGTCCGTGCAGTGTGAAAGGAGCGTTGTCCGTGCAGTGTGAAAGGAGCGTTGTCCGTGCAGTGTGAAAGGAGCGTTGTCCGTGCAGTGTGAAAGGAGCGTTGTCCGTGCAGTGTGAAAGGAGCGTTATCATTGTAGCATGCACAAGCGTTATCCATGCAGTGAAAACATTATCCATGCAGTGTGAACAAGCTTTATCATTGTAGCATGCACAAGCAGTATCCATGCAGTGTGAATGAGCGTCGTCCATGCAGTATGTATGACTGAGAGTGTGAGAAGAGATTGTGGTACAAAGTGTTGTGTTAAACAAATTTCATTCCTTTTACAACGGAATAATATTACTGATTTATCTGTATATAAGTAACTGGATCTTAGATGGGTCTCTAAATATTGGTGCTCAAAACGTCCAAAGTCAAGAGTTTCAGATTCTAAGAAGCTTAAAGTGCTAGAATTGTCACTATATTTATTTTATTATTTAGCGTTATTGATGTCATAGCACTTCACAGACGCGATCATCACTGTCCCCATCTGTATGTCTTTGGGGTGTTAGAGGAAACCATGTACCTCAAAGATGTTGTCCTTAATGGGATTTGAACCCAAGACTCCAGCGCTGCAAATCAACAGTGCTAACCACTGTGTATATCGGTCATGCTAAGTATGGGGAAATACCAAGTGAATGGCGAAAAAGGGAGGAGAGGGAAACCCTGTGTCTAGGGGAGGGGGAGATGGTGACCCACTGGTAAAACATTTCACACCTATGTGCCAAGCAGGATACCTGGCCCTGGCGGACTCTGAACTGGGCCCTGGGTAATGAACGGGCAAGCTGAGAACTAGTCAACAGAGGGTTAGGGTTAATGATTAACAGATGAAAGGAAAAGATCTCCGCAGGGTCATAAAGGGTAAAGAGTAAACCATGACAGAAGACACACAAAACTCTAGTCACACCACAGAGGAAATGATGGAATATCAAGGAGCAGTCTGTGCAGCCTAATGCAGTGACCTTCTGCAGTCGAATACCACAGGATTGTCTGTCAAGTGGGACACATCCGTGACAATATCATATGCTAGGCAAAAGCTTTTAGAGTAGAGTATAGCATCCTAAGCACATCCTAGCATATGAAGGCCCATACACACATTAGACTAATGTTGGCCAAACCCGGCATTCGGGTTTGTCTGACACTCTATCATGTCGATCAGGCATGTTCCATTTGAGACTGTCGTATTGTTCTCCTTCAGATAGGATGTCATTTGACGTGTCAGCCAGAGTTTTTGTGCTGCCCCTGTAGCGGTCGAACCGCTCAGATCCGAGGTTGCAGTGGCTCGAGGGTCTCCGGACCAATACCCTGCGACCGGGTCTCCGACTCCTCCGGTCCCAGGGAGCTCCAACTCCCCCTAGCTCCTCACTCTCTGATGGCTACTACCAGACTGACTCTAAGCTCTGCTCTGCTCTCCACTTCCTCCCTCCCACCAGCCTGCCTGACCCCTAGGCGGGTGGTCCTTTTCCAGTTAGACCACCCACTGGTGTGCCTGACAGGGTGTGGTGTGAGGTGTGACTAGGATTTGGATGCTGATGGAGCAATACCAAAAGTTAGGATCCCAGAACCAGGGGGGATTGAGCCCTGCACCAAAAGAGAAAGGAGTGCAGTACCCTGTGATACCCTGACTAGTTCAGGGGCGTCACATTTTTCTTATAGAGAACACAGGAGTGCTCAACTGAATAAGAGCTCCCGTGAATGGGAGAGTTGGCTGAGATGGCTGAGAGATGATCGTCTGAAGCAACGTTTGGCTGACAGCTGTCTAATCTGTATAGGGCTTTAGTACTGCAGATCTGGGCAGATGATTGAACGATATCCCTGGAAAAAGTATAATAATACTGAGAAAACATGCTAAGAGACTATGAAGCATTGAAATCTGTAAACTATTAAAGGAACTTGTCCCATTTTCTTTTTAACAAACCCGTAAAACCGTTAACCAGGATAGCTTTGAATTTTGTTGTAGAAACCATAGCAGTTTTTCTTCAATTACATTGGGATCATCAAGGAATCCATCTAGGAATGCCATGATCCGACCACATCAAGATTACTAACATTTCAAGCTCTCAAGCCAATTGGGGATGTCAGGATTCCTGCCATCATTTTTAGGTGACCCTTAGGGCAAGTGTTCTAGTAAATATTCATGAAACTTCGTAGCCCATATGTCAGACACTTGCATTATGACAGGAACTCTGTAGACAGACACAGTTGCTGGAAGCCTGGGATATGAATAACCCAATGCAGCTGTTCAGTTATTAGCAAATGCTCAGAAACAAATGGAGAATTTCTTAAAATAAATAAGAGGACTTGGCCGACGTGACAATGACTTCTGTTATTTAATGAACATTGTGTTATTGCTTTAGGATATGGCGGATGACATAATACCTATCCCTGTGCGGTACATAATGGGGTGCGGTGTGACACAGGCATTCTCTTTGTGTCATACACATCATTTTTTTACATGACATGCCCCAGTGTATCAGTTTTGCACATCGTTACTTTCACTCTATTGCTGTGCAATAGAAAGCAGGGAATTTGCAGCGACTCAGACAGATTTCTCTTGACCCCTTATGAACAGACCCTCTTGAGTTATTCACTCATTTATCATTCAGGCATGTCCAAATCCAAGAGCAATCAGAAAAAAATGTCAATTATTCATTGGGGGTCAGATAGGAACTGTCTCTCCACTATCTGTCATTTAATAATGTCACCGATGAAGCTCATCATGCCTCCAAAAAGGGAGTATGAATAGAGGAAGAACATGATACACAGGTAGAAACATAAAAGATCGAGAAGGACCACAAGGTCAATGTAATCTGCCCCTATTTACAGTGCCTTTCGAAAGTATTCACCCCTTGGTATTTTAAATGTTTTGCTTCCTCACAATTTCACAGTTTGTTTATTTTTTTAGGGTTTGCATCACTTCATGTAAAGAACCTGCCTACAACGCTGAATATTTGTTTTTCTTTTTTATTGTAAGGCAAATAACATATTGAACAAAATAATTGAAAACTTCAATGTGCATAACTATTCACCCCGCTAAAGTCAGTACTTTGTAGAGCCTACTTTTGCAGCAATTACAGCTGCACTTCGCTTTGGATAATTCTCTAAGAGCTTTTCACATTTTGCCACTAGGATTTTTGCCCATTCCTCAAGGCAAACCTGCTCTGGCTCCTTCAAGTTAGATGGTTTCCTCTGGTGAGCAGCAATCTTCAAGTCTGACCACAGATTACCAATTTGATGAAGGTCTGGGCTGTGACTAGGCCACTACAATACATTTACACATTTCCCTTAAGGTTTGTGCACACCTTGCATTTTTTTTTTGCGTTTTGGCTGCGTTTACAACTGCACTGTGTCATTGACAAAATGCATGTGTGTCGCCCTGGGCAAGCCAGGGGACACAGGTCACACACCACCACACCCTAAATCCCAGCTAGGAACACCAAAGCTAACCAGAAATCCTTGTTGCCTTCCTCCAGAGGCTGATGATTCACACCAGGGGGTGGGCCAGGTGGTTGGCTCCGCCCACCGAGGAGGACACAGCTCTGGAGGCGGGAGAAACCAGGCAGTTGAGCCCAGGCAGGGCAAGAGTGAAGTGGAGTCCAGTGAGGGACATGAAGGAGTAAACAAGTAGTGAAAGTAGAAAAGTGGTAAAGGAGGAAAGCAAGTGAGGTGACAGGAAAGAAAGAAAGCCTGAAGGGTCCAGCTGTGTGCAGGACAGGTCAGCAAGGTCAGCAATGGCGGTGACTGTCTGGAGGGGGACCGTTTGGAAGTTCCTGGAAGGACCCCGGAGGCTGTGTGCCCGGCGGTCTGGAGCAGTGTTCCAAAGGACAGTCAGCACCAGGGCAGGGGCCTCTCGGACCCCGGCAAGGCTAGGAGTCGCCATAATTTGCCAAATCCGTCAGTGACGGGGACGTAGATCCCCCAACAACCAAGTCCCGATTGAAGGCAACAGCCCAGCCAGAGTAGAAGAGACACCGCCACCGCCAAGGCACCAGTTTCTTAGGGCCAGCGCCTGCGGGCAAAGAGTAGAGCTCCTCCGGTCCAGCTTGAAGCCGGGGAGCGGGTTACCGGTGGGGACCCATCGCAACCAACAAGTACACAAAGGTGCAAGGAAGAGGGACATCACCGTCACCTACTGGGAGAGCAAGTGCAGCCGTCCGTGGGACAGTCTATCCAGCCGTTTGGTTTACCGTAAAAACTGTGTCAACGTCTCAGGCTGAGTGAGTACCACAGTGCCGCAAGGCACAGCGCTGCCCCCGCGTCCCTGCGCCCACCAGGCCCTGCACCTCCCTCACCATCACCGGGCCCCGGGATCACCAACCCCTACCCACGGAGGGGCAACGCAACACCTGGCTGCTCCGCATCACCATCCCCGGGACCCCCATATTGAGCAGCGGTGGTGAAATCACCACAACCGTGGGTGGCGTCACGGACAATAAATACTTCCCACACCCAAACAAACCCCTTTCACTCATGGGTGAGGAGTGCCGCTCGAGAAACCCCCGGGATCCGGCCCACCGCTCGAGCCACCACTGAGCAGCAGCCGCCGGACCCGAGCAGAAGGAGTGAGCGTAGTGTGCTGACACCCTCCTCCCCGCCCGCGACAACTTGGCGTCACGAACAGGATCTTACCGCTCTGCCGTCTGGTAGAGGTGCGCCTTGTTACCGCCGGAGGTATCCGGCTGAAAAATTTCAGAAGCCGCCATCTTTGGCGCGAAAAGTTCCCGCTCGAGCGTCTTCTCGAGTAGTAGAGGCGCGAAGGCCAAAACCCCGCCCCGAGAGAGGAGGGGCCGGAAAGAGCTAAGGGGGACGCGATGGCGGCTGGATGCATGTAGCTGCAGCTATAAAAGCAGGGACGCCAGGACTCTGCAAACATACCGTTCCTGGAAGTAAAGAAGAAGCCATCATGTGGATGCCGTCCCGCGACACCGTAGCCCCCGCGCCTGGAACCGCGGCGTGGGTGGAAATCCGAACCGCGCAGCTCTACCAAAGGCTGCAGGTCAGGATGCAGCTCCTCATGGAGGAGTGGGAGGCCGACATGGCGGACGTTATAGCCACCGTGCGGAGACGCGAGGAGGAAGCGGAGAAAGGGAGGGTGAGTGACCCACGTCCCGATGCCCTTGAAGGGCCGGTCATCGCGGCTGTGGGGCCCGGTCCAAGCCCTCTCCCCCCGCTGCCTCCCTCGCCACCCGTCCCGGAGGCCGTGACCCCGCCACTAGGCCTGCTACCACCGCAACCGGTAGCAGTACCCAGCGTCCCCGCCCAGGCGGGCCGACCTGTAGCCGGAGCCCGCGGCACCCCGGAGGTGTTACCGTGGAAGATTCCGAAAGCTGAACCGGAGGCATCCCCTGAAAAATCCCCCGAGCCGGAGCCGATGACCCGCTCCGAGCCGAAGGCCCAGCAGCGGAAAGCCCCTATGCCCATCCCCCACACCTCGGCTGAGGTAGCGCCGGGTTGTTGCTGCAAGGCAGCGCCCAAGGCCAAGACACCGCGGGACCTGCCGCCCAGATTCCTGAAAGTGGGCAACGTCCAGGATGTCCCGCGGGGCCCGACCCGTGCGCCGGGGCTGGCAGCAGCGCCGTATTGGGATAGGGAGCCGGTACCGCTGGGCCTGGAGATCGCCGAGAGGGAGCGGAAGAAGGCCGATCTGGTGGCCCGAGCTATCCGAGAAAAAGAAAATCTCCGCCAGGCCACGTTCCGTGTCCGGGGCCCGTTGTACGAGGGGCAGGTGAGGCGGTTTGATGTCCGCCGGGGCTACGGGTTCATCTACGAGCCGGGCCTGGAGGCCGAAGTGTTTGTAGCCCGGCGGGATGTGAATGCCCACCTGCCTGAGGAGCATCCCGGCTGCAACCTAATGCCGGGAGACCTTGTTCGGTACACCCGACACTGCGGAGAGAGGGGGTGGTTTGCCCTGGATGTGAAGCTGCGGGGCAGCCAAGAGAGCAGAGTGAGCCCTGCACCCCCTCCCTCGGATGAAGCTGAAGGCCTGGAGTAGGGCAGCGGAGCACCGTTGTCCAGTCCCCGTTGGGACCACCTGTTTGTTGTTTAAAAGTTTGAAAGAATGATAAGGAAATGATTACCGAAGTTTCACCTGATTTACCGTGATTTGCAACCGGCTGGAGCCGGCACCGTTGTCCCTGTGGGGACCGTAAAAAAAAAGTTGTTTTGCATGGGAACTATCCATGGACAAGCCCGTGAACTTGCAGGGCAACCACAAACGTTAAGTGGCTTGTAAATAAGTTGTTTGCCGTTACCGTTTCCGCAATGCCGCCTCCGGAGAGGCAGGTTGGAGGGAGGGCCCTCAGCAGAGCAGGCTAGGGCCCAGCCACTAAAGGAACCGGTGGCTACCCTCTGGAGGGAAGGACAGATCCCGCTCGGGTAACTTGTGCTGGACTGTAGGTCAAGGGGTGCTGCCTGGGCTTTAGGGGCAGCATCAGGGCCAGGTTGCTTGGGTGGGAGAGAGCGGAAAACCGTAACCGTGAACCGTTATGCAACGTTTAAGAAATGTGCCTCCCGTCAAGGGAAGAGTTATTAAAAATGTACATGTGTTATTATTTTATATGTTATGTTTTTCAGAAAAATAAAACCGGTGTTGGACGGCAGCCTGCGGACGGTCTGCATTTTGCTAAGGGGGAATGTGTCGCCCTGGGCAAGCCAGGGGACACAGGTCACACACCACCACACCCTACATCCCAGCTAGGAACACCAAAGCTAACCAGAAATCCTTGTTGCCTTCCTCCAGAGGCTGATGATTCACACCAGGGGGTGGGCCAGGCGGTTGGCTCCGCCCACCGAGGAGGACACAGCTCTGGAGGCGGGAGAAACCAGGCAGTTGAGCCCAGGCAGGGCAAGAGTGAAGTGGAGTCCAGTGAGGGACATGAAGGAGTAAACAAGTAGTGAAAGTAGAAAAGTGGTAAAGGAGGAAAGCAAGTGAGGTGACAGGAAAGAAAGAAAGCCTGAAGGGTCCAGCTGTGTGCAGGACAGGTCAGCAAGGTCAGCAACGGCGGTGACTGTCTGGAGGGGGACCGTTTGGAAGTTCCTGGAAGGACCCCGGAGGCTGTGTGCCCGGCAGTCTGGAGCAGTGTTCCGAAGGACAGTCAGCACCAGGGCAGGGGCCTCTCGGACCCCGGCAAGGCTAGGAGTCACCATAATTTGCAAAATCCGTCAGTGACGGGGACGTAGATCCCCCAACAACCAAGTCCCGATTGAAGGCAACAGAACAGCCAGAGTAGAAGAGACACCGCCACCGCCAAGGCACCAGTTTCTTAGGGCCAGCGCCTGCGGGCAAAGAGTAGAGCTCCTCCGGTCCAGCTTGAAGCCGGGGAGCGGGTTACCGGTGGGGACCCATCGCAACCAACAAGTACACAAAGGTGCAAGGAAGAGGGACATCACCGTCACCTACTGGGAGAGCAAGTGCAGCCGTCCGTGGGACCGTCTATCCAGCAGTTTGGTTTACCGTAAAAACTGTGTCAACGTCTCAGGCTGAGTGAGTACCACAGTGCCGCAAGGCACAGCGCTGCCCCCGCGTCCCTGCGCCCACCAGGCCCTGCACCTCCCTCACCATCACCGGGCCCCGGGATCACCAACCCCTACCCACGGAGGGGCAACGCAACACCTGGCTTCTCCGCATCACCATCCCCGGGACCCCCATATTGAGCAGCGGTGGTGAAATCACCACAACCGTGGGTGGCGTCACGGACAATAAATACTTCCCACACCCAACAAACCCCTTTCACTCACGGGCGAGGAGTGCCGCTCGAGAAACCCCCGGGATCCGGCCCACCGCTTGAGCCACCACTGAGCAGCAGCCGCCGGACCCGAGCAGAAGGGGTGAGCGTAGTGTGCTGACATCATTGAAATCAATGAGTTGTAGAAAATTGCTGCCAAAATGTGAAGCAGTGCGTTTGCATTGCATTACTGTTGCAATCCGCATGTTTTTTTAACATAACAAAGGCAGGTCTTTCGTCTTTCTCTCTCTGTCGGTCGGTCTGTCGGTCGGTCTCTCTCTCTATGTCTTTATCTCTCTCTCTGTCCATGTCGGTCTCTCCCTCACACCCCCTCTCTCATACTCACGATCACCAGCGTGGCGCTGCATGGCTTTCACACTGTGGCCGCTTCTTCTCTTTTGAAAATGCCGGCCGCTCATTAATCAATCACGTATTCCCTGCTTCCTCCGGCGCCTATGATTGGTTGCAGTGAGACACCGGTCACTCAGCATGGGGGCGTGTCTGACTGCAACTGTCGCGGGCGGGGAGGGCGCTGCGCTCACCACGCTCGGGTCCGGCGCTGCTGCTGCTGCTCGGTGGCTCGAGCGGTGGGCCGGATCCGGGGACTCAAACGGCGCTCCTCGCCCGTGAGTGAAAGGGATGGTTTGGTTTTGGGGATGTAGTCCGTGACGCCACCCACGGTTTGTGTTGATAATGGGACACCACCGCTGCTCTGGACGGGGATCCCGGGAGCGATGACAGGGAGCAGCTGAGATGTTTCTCTCCCCTCCGTGGGTAGGGGGGGGGGGTTTTGGTGGTCCCGGGGCCCGGTGATAGCGACTGGAGGGTGGATGGCATGAGTTGGGGAGGTGCAGGGTCGCGGGGGCAGCGCAGTGCCAAACGGCATGGTGGTACTCACTCAGCCAGTAACGTACACGGAGTCTCTGGTAAAACAAACGGCTGGATGGACGGGTCCCACAGACGGCTGCGGTGGTCACTCCCGGTAGGTTGGTGGTGACTGTCTCTCCCTGCACCTTTGACGTGTTTTCGGCCCCGATGGCTTCCCACCAGTGACCCGCTCCCCAGGAGGTATATTTGCCAGAGGAGCCCCTTTTGCCCGCAGGCGATGGCTCTGGGAGCTCTAGCTGTGGCGGTAGCTGTATTTCCCTTCACGGTTGAGCGGTTGCCTTCAGTCAGGCGACTCCAAGCTTGGTCGGGGTCCGTAGGCCCTGCCGAATGGTGCTGGCTTCTCTTCGCTTCCCGGTCCGGTACCGGCGGGCCACCGCCCAACCCTGGTCCTTACGGTTGTGCGTCAATCGGCCTCGCCTGCAGACGGTCACCACCGTCTGCCAACCTTGCTGTGGGTGCCCGGGCTACGTACCCGGACACGGTCCGACTGCTCCTTTACCACTTCACGCCTTCACTCAACTCCCTTTTTCCTTTCCCGCCTCCAGGACTGTGAACTCCTCGGTGGGTGGGGCCAACCGCCTGGCTCCACCCCACCTGGTGTGGACATCAGCCCCTGGAGGGAGGCAACAAGGATTTGTGTGTGACTCTGATGTTCCTAACCGGGGTGTGGGGTGTGTTGTTGCTGTACCTGTGACGTCCTGGCTTGTCCAGGGCGCCACATTTCACCTTGGTTAAACGCAGACCGTCCGCGGGCTGCCCGTCCATCACCGGTTTTATTTTGTTAACTGTAAAGAAGTAGAAAAACATATAAAAACATTAAACACAAGCATTACTGTATAAAACTTCCCATAACGGGAGGCACGGTACTTTTAACGTTACTAAACGGTAGGCAATTTTATTAAACAAACGGCTTCCGCTCTCCCCCCCGCCCAAACAACCTGGCCCTGATGCTGCCCCTAAGCAGTAGGCAGCACCCCTTGCCCCAGTCCAGAACCACATTGCCCGAGTGGGTACGGTCTCTTTCAGGGGACCCACGTCCATGGGGGACCCCTGACCCCCCGGAGGATCGCCACCGGTTATGGTAGTGGCGGGCCTGGGCCATCCATTTCCTCCAGGCCAATCCTCCAAATCAGCCTCTCCGGAGGCGGTAACGGTATAAGCCAATATTTTTATTTACATGCCACTAGTTTGTGGTTTCCCTGCAAGTTCTCGGGCTTGTCCGTAAGCAGTTTCTTACGCAAACAGTGCAGAAAGTCCCTACGGGGACTGGTTGCCGGCAACGGCCGGTTAAATCACGGTGAAAGTCAGGTTACAGTTTGGCTGATCATTTTTCCTATCATTCAGTTACTTAACGGTACTGGTGGTCCCAACGGGGACAACTGCAGCAGAGAACCGCTGATCCTGGGGCGGATACCACCGCGGGGGGTCGGCCCCGTACGGGACCGGACGGTACATCGGGTTCTCCTTCCATAGGCAGTGCAGTCCGGAACCGCTGATCGTTGTTGGAAACGGTGGCGGGGGCAGCGTGCTCGGGATTTCCTCTTCCATCAACTATACTCTCTCTGGACCCCTTGCGGTAGGGCCGGTCCCCGGCTCCCACTCAATCAGGGCTGGTTTGGGAACTTGGATAGCCTGGTCACGACGCGCCACGGCCGCCGCGGCCCCTTGCTCACGGGCCTCCACTACGGCGACCATTCTGCGCATCTCTGCCCTCCAATCCAACAGCTGCTGCAAGCTCTGCGCCCTGACCTTCATGCAGAACCGACCCAGCTCTCGTTCCAGCCACGCAGCGGTCCCGGCGGGAAGCTCACCCGGGCCGCCATCTTCGAAGGCTACTCCCCCTCTGCTCCTCCGGAGCTTAGATGCTCCGGTGGCGGGTGCTCCCACGCTCCAGCCCCAAGACGCCGCCATCTCTCCATCCGCGTCCCCCCTTGGTTTCCTTCCGGCACCTCCTATTCAGGGGCGGAGCTTCGGCTTTCGCGCCTCCACTGCTCGGGAAGACGCTCGAGCGGGGAACTTTTCGCGCCCAAGATGGCGGCTTCTGAAAATTTTCGTCCGGACACAAGGCGCACCTCTACCAGACGGCAGAGCGGTAAGATCCTGTTCGTGATGCCAAGTTGTCGCGGGTGGGGAGGGCGCTGCGCTCACCACGCTCGGGTCCGGCGCTGCTGCTGCTCGGTGGCGGGCCGGATCCGGGGACTCGAGCGGTGCTCCTCGCCCGTGAGTGAAAGGGATAGTTTGGTTTTGGGGATGTAGTCAGTGACGCCACCCACGGTTTGTGGTGATAATGGGACACCACCGCTGCTCTGCACGGGGATCCCGGGAGCAATGACAGGGAGCAGCTGAGATGTTTCTTTCCTCTCCGTGGGTAGGGGGGGGGGGGGTTTGGTGGTCCCGGGGCCCGGTGATAGCGACTGGAGGGTGGATGGCAGGAGTTGGGGAGGTGCAGGGTCGCGGGGGCAGCGCAGTGCCAGATGGCACGGTGGTACTCACTCAGCCAGTAACGTACACGGAGTCTCTGGTAAAACAAACGGCTGGATGGACGGGTCCCACAGACGGCTGCGGTGGTCACTCCCGGTAAGTTGGCGGTGACTGTCTCTCCCTGCACCTTTGACGTGTTTTCGGCCCCAATGGCTTCCCACCGGTGACCCGCTCCCCAGCGGTGTATTTGCCAGAGGAGCCCCTTTTGCCCGCAGGCGCTGGCCCTGGGAGCTCTAGCTGTGGCGGTAGCTGTATTTCCCTTCACGGTTGAGCGGTTGCCTTCAGTCGGGTCTTTGCTGCTGGGAAACCCCGGAGGTTCCCGTCGCTGACGGATTTGACCGGTTTAACGGCGACGCCAAGCCTGGTCGGGGTCCGTAGGCCCTGCCGAATGGTGCTGGCTTTTCTTCGCTCCCCGGTCCAGTACCGGCGGGCCACCACCCGACCCCGGTCCTTACGGTTGTGCGTCAATCGGCCTCGCCTGCAGACAGTCACCACCGTCTGCCAACCTTGCTGTGGGTGCCCAGGCCACGTACCCGGACACGGTCTGACTGCTCCTTTACCACTTCACTCCTTCACTCTCACTGTCCCTCACTCAACTCCCTTTTTCCTTTCCCGCCTCCAGGACTGTGAACTCCTCGGTGGGTGGGGCCAACCGCCTGGCTCCACCCCACCTGGTGTGGACATCAGCCCCTGGAGGGAGGCAACAAGGATTTGTGTGTGACTCTGGTGTTCCTAACCGGGGTGTGGGGTGTGTTGTTGCTGTACCTGTGACGTCCTGGCTTGTCTAGGGCGCCACACAACCAATCACAGCCGCTGGTGGGCGTGTCTACATCTAGCAGTAAAAAAAATAAATACTTGAAAAAAAAAAAAATGTGCGCCCCCCCCAATTTGGATACCAGCCAGAGTAATGCCACATGACTTAAGGCTGGTATTCTCAGGATGGGGAGCTCCACGTTATGGGGAGCCCCCCAGCCTAACAATATCACCCAGCAGCCACCGGGAATTGCCGCATCCATTAGGTAATACAGAGTTAATGGCAGCAGCCCATAGCTGCCATTAAGTCCTAGGCTAATCATGGCAGGCGTCTCCCTGAGATATCTTCCATGATTAACCTGTAAGTTAAAGAAAATAAACACACACATCCAAAAAACCCTTTATTTGGAATGAAAGACAAAAAAAACACCCTCTTTCACCACTTTATTAACCCCTCAAAAACAACTCCAGGTCCGACGTAATCCCCACAAGGTCCCACGACGCCTTCAGCTCTGCTACATCGGAAGCTGACAGGAGCGTCAGTAGAACACCGCCGCTCCTGTCAGCTCCATGCAGCAACTGAAGTGAGTTGCGCAATCAGCTGTGCTGTCACTGTGGTTACTCGCTGCCACCGCTCTCAGGTGGAGGACTGCAGCTGTGGCCGCGAGTAACCTGAGTACAAGCACAGCTGATCGTGCGGCTCACTGCAGTCTTTCAGGAGATTTGCGATCACAGGTGAGTCCTTCATGTGTGACCGCAAATCAGGCTGCCACACACAGAGCCGCGCAATCACAATGAAGTCGGGTGAAGTTCATCCGAGTTCATTCTGATCGCACGGCTCAGTCTTACAGCCAGCCATGCTCTTTTTGACAGTGCGGTCCCACTCGGCTCTGCTGCAAGTCTATGGGGATGCTGCAGAGTCGAGTGTGACCGCACTGTGAAAAATGTGCGTTCTGGATGCTTTTCCCACTCGGTCTATGGCAGAGAAAGCTTCCAGAATGCATGAATTCTCCAGGAATGTGCGCACGTTGCCTTCTGCTGAATGCGTCTCAGAACGCAGCTTTTTCGGCTGCGTTCTGAGACGCACAGGCAGTGACTTACACGCTGTGGATTGAATGCAAAATGCGCACATGGCCTTAAGCCACTCGAGCGTTGCTTCAGCAGTATGATTTGGGTCATTGTCTTGTTGGAAGGTGAACCTCTGTCCCAATCGCAAGTACCTGACAGACTGAAACAGGTTTTGTTCAAGAATATACCTTTCATTTCACACCATCCATCTTCCCCGTGATTCAGACCATTTCCCTGTTCCTGCTACTGATAAACATCCCCACAGCTTGATGCTGCCACCAGCATGTTTCGCTGTGGGGATGGTGTTCTTGGGGTTATGAGCTGTGTTGGTTTGGTGCCAGACAGAGCATTTACCTTGGTAGCCAGAAAGTTCAATTTTTGTCATATCTGACCACAGCACCTTCCTTTATACATTTCAGGAGTCTCCCACATAGCTTTTGGCAAACTTGAAACGAGCCTTCCAATTTTTGGCTGTATGTAAAGTCTTTTTTCTGGCCACGCTGCCATAAAGGCCGGATTTATGGCATGTATGGCTTATTGTGGTCAAATAGATACTCCAGTCTCTGCCTGAGAACTCTGCAGGTCTTTCAGAGTTATCTTTGCTTTCTGTGCTGCTATTCTGATTAATACCCTCCTTGCCCGGGCTGAGAGTTTTGGTGGGTGACCCTCTTGAATTATCAGAGATTGGGATATTTTTTTCAGAACTCAACCCTGACTTGTACTTCTCAAGAACTGTCTCTGACTTGTTTGGAGATCTCCTTGGTGGTAATTGGTCAATAGTGCATCTTGTTAATGGTATTGCAGCCTCTGCGGCTTTTCAGAAAAGCTGTGTATATACTGACAGTCCCTGGGACACTTAGATTGCACATAGGGGGACTTCCTTTCACTAAGCATGGGACTTATGAAGGTAATTGTTTGCACCAGATATTTTTAGGGGCTTCATAGTGTGACGCCCCTGGACTAGTCTGGTTGTCACAGGGTACTGCACGCTCTTTATCTCCTAGTGCAGGACTCAACCCCCCATGGTTCTAGGTTCCAACTTGCAGCACTGCCTCCATCAGCATCTAAATATCCTAATCACACCTCGCACCACACCCTATCAGGCACACTAGTGGGCTGCTAAGCTGGAATAAGGCCACCCACCTAGGGGGTCAGGCAGGGAGGTAACAAGTCAGTCGGCTCCAGGGGAGCAAAGTGTGAGGAAGCTGGGAGTCTGAGCTCCCACGGGAGGAAAAAAGATTGGGTTGCAGACGGTGGTCTGGACCCGGAGGAGTCGGAGACCCGGTCGCGGGGTATTGGGACTGGGTGCCTGGCTTAGTTTTGGAGGACTGTCGGCACCTGAAGTCCAATAGCCAGCCTATTAGTCGGGGTACTGGACGGGTCGGGGAGGGGCTTCAAGCAACCCGGCAATTAACGTGCGGAGGATAGGGCCTTTATGGACTGTCCCCACGAAGCTCAGAGATTGGGGGCACTAGCGCAATGAGGGGGATAGGGCTTTCCAAACAAAGCCGCCCACTGAAATCCCAAGCATGAGCTCCTGAGAGCAAGCTCCTCTACTGCCCATAGTAGGGAGCGGGGCCCGGACAGCTTTAAGCTTACGGGCCACTTGGACACTACAAAATTCTGTGCACTGAGGCAGGCTCTGGACCATCAGGCAGTACTGCAGGGGACGGAACGCGGATGCGCTCCCCAGGAGGGCAGCGGCACCCAGAGACTTGGTTTACCATGTTGTCAGTGTCTGCTTTCCTTCTGAGTGAGTACCTGATCAGCCCCTGCTACCAGCAAGCCTGCGCCCCTCTGCAATCCATTCCACCATCTAGAGTTCTGGCGCCTTCCCCTACCCGTGAAGGGTAACGTCATCTTGCTGCCCCATTCCATCACCCCAGGTACTCCCAACAGCAGCGGCAGTACTCCCTATTACCGCGCACCACGGGTGGCGTCACAAACTATCTAATTTCCCTGTAAATAACCCCCATCACGTTTTAGAGTGACCCTGAGCCCCCGGGTCCGGAGACCCTCGAGCCACGAGCAGTGACACCCGGATCCAAGTGGTTCGACTAATGCTGGGACAGGGTTAGCTCCTGCTTGCCTCGCTGGGGGAGTCCGGTGCACGGTCCCGTGAATCCACCTCCAGTACGTAACACATGTATACTCAATTTCTTTAATACTGTGGTAGCTACTGTTCATTGGTGTTGGCTAGCATTTGTTACCTCTTTCCACAAAGGAAAAAGTGATCAAATTTTACAGAGAATATAGGGCTCAGGTTGTATGTGAGGTTGGATCTGCTTTTGTGGCAAGCGGATGACAGGATGCCTGTTGCTTTGGATGCTTTGAACTCACTAATAATGGTCTGGGTCAAAAAAACTACATTTGAGACTACAGTCGGTGGGCAAGAGAAAGTAATATCGTTGTCAGATACAGAGCTGAGATTTTAGACATTGGAGTGGGAGTGTGTGCAGTAACAGTTCTGGCTGTGGTCCCCATATGGTAAGTGAGGACACTCAAAGTTTTCATTGAGATCCAAAACCTTCAATGTCTTCTTCTGCATGTGTCCGGTTCTACGTTATGGTACTTACCACAGTTTACTTTGCTTTTTTTTATTTTCATGCTCTGTCTTTTGTCTGCAATGGAATATTGAACCCAACAGAAGGATTGCTTCATGTGGGCTTTATACTGAATGGCTCGAATATTGGTCCTACACACTGGAGCTCTGGCTTGGTCCCTAGCAGTGGGGGATGAGTGGGAGTCTGAACTGATGAGAATCAATAAAACAATTATTTCAGCTAACAGTATTTTGACCATTTTTCTGTTGGCGTCCAATGGTCTCGAGCACTGTGAGGACACATGATACATTTCCTTCCATTTAATTTCACCGTGTTACGGGCAGCCTCTCACAGGGGATAACACTTTGTATGTGATATTTATATTATAGCTCTGCTGCAGAACAAGACAATGATGATTCTGAAAATCTTCCCGTGCAAGAAGCGGGGAACAAGTTTAATTTCAAATTGATTCTTCAGTTAATTATTACCAATATGGTGGAACGTATGAAGTGGTGGAAATCTAATCTATAAACTCACCACTTTTATCCTGCTATGCAGTCAGTTAGTATGCTCCGATAGACACTGCTCTACACAGCATTAATTGTATTGCAAAAGGTAACCCTGATTTTGTGTCACACCTATTACATTGTTGCCATGTTGCGGTACATTGTGACTAAACCCCTCACATTTTTTGTAAAAAATTTATATCTTTTCAACACTGAAGATATGACACTTTGATACAATGTACAGTAATCAGTGTACAGCTTGTAAAACATTGTACATATGTTGTGCCCTCTAGATAACTCAGCACACAGCCATTAATGTGTAAACCACTGGCAACAAAAGTGAGTACACCCCTAAGTTAAAATGGCCACATTTTGCCCAATGTGTTAATTTGTTGTATGGTCAAAATTATTTTCAAGCACTGCCTTAATGCTCTTAGCCATGGAGTTCAGTAGAGCTTCACAGAAGCCACCGAATACTCTTCTATCCTCCATGACGATGGACATGGTGGTTATTAGAGACCTTGCGCTCCTCCACCTTCCATTTGAGGAGGCCCCAAAGATGATCAATAGGTTTTAGGTCCGCAGACAAGCTTGGTTAGTCCAGCACCTTTACCCTCGGTTTCTTTAGCAAGGCAGTGATTGTCTTGGAGGTGTGTTTGCGGTCGTTATGTTGAAATACTGCCCAAAGGGAGAGGAACATGCTCTGCTTCAGTATGTCACAGTACACGATGGCATTCATAGCTCCCTCAATGAACTGTAGCTCCCCACAGCTGGCAGCACTCATGCAGTTCCAAACCATGACACTTCCACCACCATGCTTGACTGTAGGCAAGTCACACTTGTCTTTGTACTACTCACCTCATTGCTGCCACACACGCTTGACACCATCTGAACCAAATAAGCTTATCTTGGTCTCACTAAACCAAAAGACATGGTTCCAGTAATCCATGCCCTTTAGTCTGCTTGTCTTCAGAAAACTGTTTGCGAGCTCTCTTGTGCACCAGCTTTAGAAGAAGCTTCCTTCTGGTATGACAGGCATACAGATCAATCTGATGCAGGGTATGGTCTGAGCACTGACCAGCTCACCCCCACCCCTGTAACCTCTGCAGCAATGCTGGCAGTACTCAGAGCTATTTTGAAAAGACAATCTCTGGATATGACTCTGAGCATGTGCACTCAACTTCTCTGGTTGACCATGGCGAAGCCTGTTCTGAGTGGAACCGGTCTTGTTAAACCACTGTATGGTCTTGGTCACCGTGCTGCAGCTCAGTGTCAGGGTGTTGGCAATCTTCTCATAGCCTCGGCTATCTTTATGTAAACGCAAAGATTATTTTTTTCAGATCCTTAGCGGATTTTTTGCCATGAGGAGCCATGTTGAACTTCCAGTGACCAGTATAAGGCCTGAAACACACATCCGTTAAACCCGTGCGTGTTTGGTCCGTTTCCGTGTATACTGGAGACACGGCCAAACGTGCACCAATGTTACTATATCTCAGCGGTTACAATTGCGTTTTTGGTTATGTCCGTGAGTCCGTCTCCGTGATGCGTTTTTTGGTCCGTGTCTCACGCCAGCATGTCAGTTTTCTGCACGCAACACGCAGCACGGACCCAATGAAAGTCAATGGGTCTGTGCGCACGTCCGAGTGACACGGACGCATCTCTGTTTTCTCCCTGTACGTTTTGTGCTTTTTTCATTTGATGTCAGTCTTTTTTCTTTTTCTGTTTCGTTCTCTCCCTCAGCCCGTCGGTCGGTCTCTATGTCTGTCGGTCGGTCTCTCTGTCTTATCTGTCAATCTAGCTGTCTGTCGGTCAGTTCCCCCCCCTCTCTCATACTCACCGTTCCCCGATCTCCGGCGCGGCGCTGCACGGCTGTTATAATAACTCCGGCGGCTTTTACTATTTTGAAAAAGCCGGCCGCCCATTAATCAATCTCGTATTCCCTGCTTTACCCGCCCACCGGTGCCTGTGATTGGTTGCAGTCACACACGCCCACCACGCTGAGTGACAGCTGTCTCACTGCACCCAATCACAGCAGCCGGTGGGCGTGTCTATACTGTGCAGTGAAATAAATAAATAATTAAAAAAAACGGCGTGCGGTCCCCCCCCCCATTTTAATACCAGCCAGATAAAGCCATACGGCTGCAGGCTGGTATTCTCAGGATGGGGAGCTCCACGTTATGGGGAGCCCCCCAGCCTAACAATATCAGTCAGCAGCCGCCCAGAATTGCCGCATACATTATATGCGACAGTTCTGGGACAGTACCCGGCTCTTCCCGATTTACCCTGGTGCGTTGGCAAATTGGGGTAATAAGGAGTTATTGGCAGCCCATAGCTGCCACTAAATCCTAGATTAATCATGTCAGGCGTCTATGAGACACCTTCCATGATTAATCTGTAAGTGACAGTAAAAAAAACACACACACACCCGAAAAAAATCCTTTATTAGAAATAAAAAACACAAACAAAATTCCCTCATTACCAATTTATTAACCCCGACAAACCCTCCATGTCCGGCGTAATCCACGGACCTCCAGCGTCGCATCCAGCTCTGCTGCATGGAGGTGACAGGAGCAGCAGAAGACACCGCCGCTCCGGTCACCTCCACGCAGCTAATGAGATGAGTAGCGCAATCAGCTACTCATCTGTTGTTTTCCCTCTATCATCATCCTGCCTCTTTGATTGACAGCTCTGGTTGTATAGAGCAAAAGAAGGATGTAGATAGATGGAAAACAAGTAGGTGGGAATGTGCATTGAAATGTTTGGCCATGCCAAGGGTGCACATAAGGGTAGGATTCCACTTATGAGAGACTCGCGTGTATCTTGCATCACATCACCCGGCACGGCCTGCCTCTCTCATGACAGGAGCGGGTCAGCTGCATGTATTTCTAGATATGGATTCCACTGATAGAACACATACACATTATAGTCCATGGCTATGGAGCTGTTCACATTCCCATGTTTTTGTGCAGATTGTGTGTCCACAAAAAAAATTACTGAAACAAATCCATTTTTAGCAGCATCATGGATGAATGTCACCTATATAAGTCTATGGGTTTATGTAAACCGTGGACAACACATGTATGTTATCAGTATACAATCAGGGACTAACACTAACAATATATAGGGGAATCTATGTAATTCATTTATTTTATGAAATTTGAACATCACTGATAAAATGCTGATAGCAAAATCCGACACTGACAAAACCAGTGATGACACTTGTACCTTTTTGTTTCATTTTTCTTTTATTTACGTGAAAAATCACTGATGTCTGAATAAGGCCTAAAGCCCGCTACACACGCTTCAATATATCTCACAATCCGTCGTTGGGGTCAAGTTGTAAGTGACGCACATCCGGCATAGTTTGTGAGGTATCTGCGTGTGACAGCTACATGCGATCAGGATTGAACGCAAAACCGTTGATCGCAAACACATTGTATCTTTCTCTAGAATTGAGCGTTTTGTTGTATGAACCTAGTCAATTGTAACGTGTGACATCCCTCATACGATTTTGTTGTCTGATGCTATGTGCGCAGGTGTGCGCTCTGCACCGCAGCTTAAAAAAGGTCTGCTTCAGAGCGCAGCTGAAAAGCTGCGTTCTGAAGCGCCTCACAATGTCTGTCATGCACTAATCTCTGTCAGTCGGTCACTATCTCTGTCCCTCACTCTCAGTCCATGTCAGTCTATCCCCCTCTCTCATATACTCACCGATCCCCGATCCCTGGCGCTGCACGGCATTCACACTGCTCCGGCGGCTTTTACTGTTTTGAAAAAGCCGGCCGCCCATTAAACAATTTCGTATTCCCTGCTTTCCCCGCCCACCAGCGCCTATGATTGGTTACAGTGAGACACGCCCCCACGCTGAGTGACAGGTGTCACACTGCACCCAATCACAGCAGCCGGTGGGCGTGTCTATACTGTGTAGTGAAATAAATAATTAAATAATTAAAAAAAACTGCGTGCGGTTCCCCTCATTTTTAAAACCAGCCAGATAAAGCCATACGGCTGAAGGCTGGTATTCTCAGGATGGGGAGCTCCACGTTATGGGGAGCCCCCCACCCTAACAATATCAGCCAACAGCCGCCCAGAATTACCGCATACATTAGATGCGACAGTTCTGGGACTGTACCCGGCTCTTCCCGATTTACCCTGGTGCGTTGGCAAATCGGGGTAATAAGGAGTTATTGGCAGCCCATAGCTGCCAATAAGTCCTAGATTAATCATGTCAGGCGTCTATGAGACACCCTCCATGATTAATCTGTAAGTTACAGTAAATAAACACACACCCGAAAAAATCCTTTATTAGAAATAAAAACACACACATATACCCTGGTTCACCACTTTAATCAGCCCCAAAAAGCCCTCCTTGTCCGGCGTAATCCAGGATGATCCAGCGTCGCATCCAGCGCTGCTGCATGGAGGTGACCGGAGCCGCAGCAGACACAGCCGCTCCGGTCACCTCCACACAGCAAATGAACACAGCCGCGCGATCAGCTGCTGTCACTGAGGTTACCCGCGGCCACCGGTGGATGCAGCGGTGGCCGCGGGTAACCTCAGTGACAGCAGCTGATCGCGCGGCTGTGTTCATTTGCTGTGTGGAGGTGACCGGAGCGGCTGTGTCTGCTGCGGCTCCGGTCACCTCCATGCAGCTGCGGTGGAAGCGACGCTGGATCATCCTGGATTACGCCGGACAAGGAGGGCTTTTTGGGGCTGATTAAAGTGGTGAACCAGGGTATATGTGTGTGTTTTTATTTCTAATAAAGGATTTTTTTCGGGTGTGTGTGTTTATTTACTGTAACTTACAGATTAATCATGGAGGGTGTCTCATAGACGCCTGACATGATTAATCTAGGACTTATTGGCAGCTATGGGCTGCCAATAACTCCTTATTACCCCGATTTGCCAACGCACCAGGGCAAATCGGGAAGAGCCGGGTACAGTCCCAGAACTGTCGCATCTAATGTATGCGGCAATTCTGGGCGGCTGTTGGCTGATATTGTTAGGGTGGGGGGCTCCCCATAACGTGGAGCTCCCCATCCTGAGAATACCAGCCTTCAGCCGTATGGCTTTATCTGGCTGGTTTTAAAAATGGGGGGAACCGCACGCCGTTTTTTTTAATTATTTAATTATTTATTTCACTACACAGTATAGACACGCCCACCGGCTGCTGTGATTGGGTGCAGTGTGACACCTGTCACTCAGCATGGGGGGCGTGTCTCACTGTAACCAATCATAGGCGCTGGTGGGCGGGGAAAGCAGGGAATAGGAGATTGTTTAATGGGCGGCCGGCTTTTTCAAAACAGTAAAAGCCACCGGAGCAGTGTGAATGCCGTGCAGCTCCGGGGATCGGGGATCGGTGAGTATGAGAGAGGGCTGCTAACTTCAGTTACTCAGGAGATTAGCGGTCACCGGTGAGTCTTCACTGGTGACCGCTAATCAGGACGCGACACAGACAGAGCCGCAGCATGACAATGAAGTCGGGGGAAGTTCACCCGAGTTCATTCTGACAGTGCAGCTCTGTCTGTGTCTGCTGTCATCTGCCATTCACCGCTGCTACATGGCTGTCTGTGTCTGCTGTTAGCGGCCATGTAGCAGAGCTGAATGGCAGATGACATAGTAAAAACGCATCCCTACACATTACACATGCTTGTCAAGTCAATAAATAAAAAAAATAAAAAAAAAAAAAAAGGTGCCCAATGCATACGTCACAGAACACATGATCTAAAGGATCGCACACACAATTGACCAATTTAACATAGACTACTAACGCTCGTGTGACAGCAAATGAACGACCAACGTGAAATCTCATAGATCCCGTATGCAACCTGGGCGTGTCACATCGCAAATGCGATTGTACAACTAATTGCAACGTGTAAAGTGGGCTTTAGAGTGCACGCTCTTATGCATTGAGATATCTCTCCTTCTGTCTCATCATTTTTTTTTATCATTTGAGGACTTGTCATTTTACTTGTTTGATACCTCAATTGTAAGGCACTGTGCACAATGTTGACACTTATTAGATTAAAAAAAATATATTATTTTATCAATAGACGGAAAATACATTCTGCATACAGAAAAATGGACAATGCTGCCATCTACTGGCTAAATCTGAAGTTACAGTTACCTTAAAAAAAGAAAACCGCAAACTTGGATGACAGCTAATTATTGCAATCCCCTTTATATAAATGCAGCATCAGATATAACCTACAACACTGGCTTTTCTTGTACTACAGTATCAAACATATGTGGAAATTGCTGCAAAGTTAAGTTTTAAATTTTCATCTGTAAACACCAAAATCTTCAAAACTGAACATTTGACTTATCATCTTAGTGTTTATTATATACAGTTACTTCATAATTCTAATTTTAAGCAACAAATAACTTACCTATACATGAGTACATGGCCACACAGAATGCATCATCTGCCTGTACTAAAAGGGGCTCAAGTCTTGTTCTATCACCTAAGGATTGTGACCACCATGGCTGGCACCAGGTTTTCGTGGACCCTGGGCGCAAGAGCCCCAGTGGGCCCCTTTAACACCTACCATGATATATCATTAGAATATAGAGGTTGCAGGGATATAATTATATATATATATTATAAAAAACACACACACACACACACACACACACACACACACAGTCGGACTGGGGTGTCTGGGGCCCACCAGGGGAAATAACTTTAGGGGCCCACCCTACAGCTACATGTGTGGCGCCCCTGAGGCTTCCATCGCCACAGAGACATTGCACCCCAGTCAGAGGTGTGATGTCCCATCCTGGGGAAGGAAAGGGGTACATGCCAGTTCACAGGTAAAACTGCACTACACCCATTGCTAGGCACACACTGGGACAAGGGATAGTGGCAGTAACCCTCCCATGCTGCATGCAGGGAGGGGTCGTAAGACCCATCCCTGCTCCCATAGGGTGGTAGCTTAGCAACCGGGGGGTGGGGAGAGCCAGCCGAGTGTAGAGCAGAGAGGAAGGTCAGAGTTTCAGTTTACCTCAGAGAGTGAGAGAGTGAGGAGCCAGCATGTAGCTGTGAAAGAGAAAGGAGCTCTGTGAGTTCAGAGTGTCCGCAACAGAGAAAGAAAGCAACAGAGAAGGAGAGAAACAGAGAGTAGAAGAAGAGCTCTAGTCAGGCAGCAGCTAAAGAAAGAAGAAAGTGACGCTTCCTGGTGAAGACCCTGGGACTCGGAGGGTCCAGGTGACACCAAGCAGGGAACGAAGGGATTCCAGGGCCACAGATAGCTTCAGAGCTGGTGGCCAGTGAAGTCAGCTGAGAAAGGACACAATTAGAGGGGTGCACTGGCATCAACCCCCAGATCTACCCGGGATCGGCGGAGGTCCCTGACGGTGGTCCCAGCAGTCCAAAGGCTCCTGCAGGCCTTGACAAGAACTGTGAGTAAAGACCTTGAAACTGCACCCCTGGTGTTGCCTCAGTTATTTCTCTGCATAGACACGAATAAGCACCAACAGTGTCCCCGGGGCACCGCTCCACCTGTGGGGAGCAGTACCACCATTGCTGCCATATGTTCACCCCGGAGGCCTCACACAGCAGCGGCGGCTTAATAGCCGCATACCACAGGTGGCGTCACGAACACAAACCCCAAGTCATCAGCCATATTTAACTGACACCCACCAGGCCCACAGAGTCGGGCCCCGCCACCACTGATTACCCCCGGACTAGTCCGGCTCGGCACCGGGTGTCCCATAGCCCTGGGGTGGGCGAGTCAAATTTTGGCGTCACGAACAGGATCTCGTGCCCGGCGCCCACCGGGTACTGTGCGCCTTTAAAAAGACTGTGTTTTACTGTGGAAACCGCCGCCATTAGCGCTGCTGAGAGCGGGAAGAAGGGGGGCGTGTCAGGAGAAAGGGCGCAAAGAGAAGCCCCGCCCCCTTGGTCTTGGCAAAAGAGCGTGAAGCAGTGCCCGCTATGGAGAGCGGAGGAAAGAAAAATGGCGCGCTAAGAATGCTGCTGTATGGAGGAAGAAAGAAGATGGCTCCTGCAAGCGGAGGCCAGGAGGAGCTCACCTGGATCAGGCCTGTGACCGTCGCTGAGCTGGAGGCTGAAGTCGGGGGAACGGCTGACAGGATGAACGAGCAGAGCGGACGGGAGACAGCCGTGTGGGGGAAGGAGATGGTGCTGGCCATGAGGAAGCTGCAGGTGTCTGTGCAGCAAGGCCTGTGTGGAGGTGCCGCCCACGACCATCCGGAGCCCACACCAGCGATGGCGATCATGCTGCAGAGCATCTCCGGCCTAACCCTGGGTGAGTCCTATACTGCCCCTGCCCGATCGGGTGTGCTGACCCCGCCGGCGTTACTACCAGAGGCCACTGCGATGGCCGCCGCGATCCCCGCTGCGATCCAGAGTGGGATCCCGAGTGCGATCCCGAGTGCGATCCCTGCTGTGATCCGACTGGGGTCTCTGCTGTGATGCCCATTGAGGTCCATGCTGCAACCCTGACTGAAGTCCCTGCTGAGACGTCCGGCGCAGAAACACCCTATCTGGCCAGATCAGACCAGGCCGCAACGCCATCTATCCCAGCAACTGTTGTGGCTAAAGAGCAGACCCCTGAACATCCAGAGGAGGACGCAGCTCCGATACCATCACCCCGCAGCAGCCCCACTCCTACCCAGGCTGCAGCGCCCCGTAGTAGGCCAGCGACCAGCACTCAGGAGACGCAGACGATGATCTCCTCGGCCTACCCGCTGCCTGGAGCAATGCCGGAGTGGGACCCCCGCATCTATCCTCACAAGTAATGAAGAAGGAAAGAAGATGCTGAACTGTATATAACCCCTGAAGTTAAACGTCCGAGTTGAAAGTTTTAAAGGACCTGCTCCAGAAATAATGCTTCCTGCCTTTGTTGAACGTCTCTAAGTCCACCCAGCACAAGAGGTGGAAGGAGGAGGACCTTGTCTGACTTGTTGACCGTCGCTGGGTCAGAGTCCCAGTGGGCGCCATCAAGGGTCGGAGCCCCTGGTGGAGGACGACAAGGAGTTAATGGAGTCAGGACAGTACATAGCTCCTGAATGTCTGCCCATTGTTCTTTTCGAAGATGACACCCTAGTCCTGAATCCTTGTCCCCTGTTCTTTTTGAAGATGACCCCCCCCTGTTTATGTGTTACCGGGCCACTGGACTGGAATGTGGTCCCCGGTGAATGTGTTATTTATGTGCCTCCCATAAAGGGATGTAATGTCCTAAAGTTTTAATGTTTTATGCATAACAAAATTTTGCAGTTTCTTCCATTGTTTTTGTTGTTTCAGCCCGAGGACGTGCTGGGATTCGCTGTGGGGGAGTGTGGTGCCCCTGAGGCTTCCGTCGCCACAGAGACATTGCACCCCAGTCAGAGGTGTGATGTCCCATCCTGGGGAAGGAAAGGGGTACATGCCAGTTCACAGGTAAAACACCCATTGCTAGGCACACACTGGGACAAGGGATCGTGGCAGTAACCCTCCCATGCTGCATGCTGGGAGGGGTCGAAAGACCCATCCCTGCTCCCATAGGGTGGTAGCTTAGTAACCGGGGGGTGGGGAGAGCCAGCCGAGTGTAGAGCAGAGAGGAAGGTCAGAGTTTCAGTTTACCTCAGAGAGTGAGAGAGTGAGGAGACAACATGTAGCTGTGAAAGAGAAAGGAGCTCTGTGAGTTCAGAGTGTCTGCAACAGAGAAAGAAAGCAACAGAGAAGGAGAGAAACAGAGAGTAGAAGAAGAGCTCTAGTCAGGCAGGAGCTAAAGAAAGAAGAAAGTGACGCTTCCTGGTGAAGACCCTGGGACTCGGAGGGTCCAGGTGACACCAAGCAGGGAACGAAGGGATTTCAGGGCCACAGATAGCTTCAGAGCTGGTGGCCAGTGAAGTCAGCTGAGAAAGGACACAATTAGAGGGGTGCACTGGCATCAACCCCCAGATCTACCCGGGATTGGCGGAGGTCCCTGACAGTGGTCCCAGCAGTCCAAAGGCTCCTGCAGGCCTTGACAAGAACTGTGAGTAAAGACCTTGAAACTGCACCCCTGGTGTTGCCTCAGTTATTTCTCTGCATAGACACGAATAAGCACCAACAGTGTCCCCGGGGCACCGCTCCACCTGTGGGGAGCAGTACCACCATTGCTGCCATATCATCACCCCGGAGGCCTCACACAGCAGCGGCGGCTTAATAGCCGCATACCACAGGTGGCGTCACGAACACAAACCCCAAGTCATCAGCCATATTTAACTGACACTCACCAGGGCCACGGAGTCGGGCCCCGCCACCACTGATTACCCCCGGACTAGTCCGGCTCGGCACCGGGTGTCCCATAGCCCTGGGGTGGGCGAGTCACATGCAAATATCTATTAGCCACTATCCCTATTGTTGTGGAGCGCTGACTAAAGCACAGGTGGCTCCTGCACATCTCCTGTGCACATGTGCAGCCCCGATACCTTCAGGTCGCCTCAGGTCTTCAGGGTCTTCACGTGCTGGGAATCTTCTGGCCACAGGTAGGTCAGGTTAACTTCAATGGGAATCGTGACGCCACTCTTGGTATTTGCGGTCAGGGGGATGACCGCCACAGCAGTTTAGGGAGCTTCTGGGGCCGATGGTAAATGCAGTCTGGTGTTATGGCCTCCCGAGAGTGAGGCTGGCCCCAGGAGCTCGGGTGTAAGCGTGTAGTACCACAAGTCGCAGAAGAACGCACACAAGCAGCAATGTCTTTCAGGGTTTTTACTCACTTTCAGATAGCAGGGGTGAGTCAACCCGGGCGATGCTATGATGAACCAGGTATTCCTCAGGCTGATCCAGGGGTGACTGCTGACTCGCCTTCCTAGTCCTTTTTGTTTTGAGGTGACCCTGACTTGGAGTGCTCCGGGATCACCCAGCAAAGTTGCAACTGCCATTCTCCCCTTTCTGGCCCGTTTGCTGGCAGCGTGGACCAAGTAGAGATGGCTTCTTGCCCTGTCTCACTTATGGGCCCACTCGTTGCTGCTGATGCTGCGGACTCTGTGTGGTTCGGTGAGGTACATCCAGTACCCTCACCAGCAGGTTTGGCAGGCCGAGAAGATGGGTTCCTGCTCTGGCGACTTGTTTCCCAGTGCGGGCCTTGTCTACCGGTAGTCTCCTTACTCAGCCACCTCTTCACTAGGTGGATTTCAGGCAGCACCACTGGGTAGCCACTCTCCCCCGTCAACAGCCACTACAGGTGCAGGGTCTGAACGTGTCCTGCTCCTCTGCTCTACACCTCAGACGCGGTTGCTCCACTCCTCTCCTCTTGCTGCCACTGCACACGCTCCTGCTTCCAGTCTCACTACCCACCACTTGCTGGGAAGCGAGGGCTACGCCCTCTCCCTGGGTCTGCCCAGGGGTCCCCTCTAAGCTGTGTGTGTGTCCTGGTTACTAAGTGTTTGTGTGTCTACACCCTGGTCAGCCTTTGGAATTACCTGTTTTGTACTCACTCAGCCTGAGTGTAGTACTCAGTGGTGCCTGACCAGGTCAGGGGCGCCACACACACACACACACACACACACACACACACACACACTAACTAATGTACAATTACAGTAGTTTTTAGTAAGGGGGATCTTTGCTGACAAGTTATCACCGATCCACAGGTTTGGTAGGTGATAGCTTATTGATCAGTGGAACCAGACCAGTGGAAACCGCACCGATCGGAAGAATGAGGAACTTTTATCCCTGACAGGGCACTTATATGCCCATTATACAATGCAGTGGCGTCAGGTGGGATGTGTGACCGCAGCTCCATTCATCCAAATGGGGCGGTCAGATAAAAACAAGCACAGCGCTCGCAGCCACTGAGGGAATTAATGGATCAGGGGTCGAGTCGGACATGAGCTCCAGTGTAATGGGGGATAGAAGTTGCACATTTTGCCGATCAGTTCGGGTCCCAGCAATCAGAGCCCACTGATCAATAAGTTATCACTTATCCTTAGGCCACGTTCACACTGTCAGTATCTTACATCAGTATTTGTAGCCAAAATCAGGAGTGGGTGAAAAATGCAGAAGCGGTGCCCGTCTTTATTATACTTTTCCTCTCATTTTACAGTTCCCAGTAAAGGAGATTACATGTTTTCACTGGAGAACCTCTGTAAGTGCATATTTGCTGCAGTGCAATAGTCACAGGACAGCGAAGGGTTAAACATTCAAATATTTAAACTATTGGAAATAAAGACTCTTCCCCATATTGATAGAGAGAAAAAAAGTGACCTCCATACACAACATAATCCACTATACCAAGACCAATAATACCACAAGGGGGAAATACCGCCACACCGTGACCAGACAACATATTACCACCACATAGTGACCAAATACAATCACATACAAGAGAGAAATACCGCCTCACCATGACCAGATAACATATTACCAATACATAGTGCTCAAACACAACCACCATACAAGAGAGTAATACCGCCACACCATAATTAGACCACATAGTAAACAAATATTACCACATACAAGGGAGAAATACCACAACACTTTGACCAGACTACCAAATAATACTACATACAAGAGACAAAATACCACCAAACCATGATAAGACCACATATTACTACTACACAGTGACGACTACTACAAGAAATTATCATGAATAAAAGCCACAATACTAATAACATTAATATTACCATCAGTGCCATTATACACAGGAGCTCTGTATATAGTGTCAGTGTACAGGTAATACAGTGATCACAGATGACTTTATAAACAGGAGATCTGTATATAGGTAATACAGTGATCACCAGTGACATTATACACAGGAACTCTGTATATAGTATACAGTGTGTGTGTACATGTAACACACTGACTTACCAGTGACCTCTCTAGCTGAGGTTTTTCATCTTCACTTTTCCTCTTTATCCAGCACTGACCCTCATCACTTCTTCCATCCAGAACATGCTGTGGAGACACGGGGATCAGTGGGTGCTCTCCTCCGCTGGCCCGGCCGCCTTTAGAAAGATAGCGTGGCCCAGGGCTCATCCCAACTGAATGCCGACCTCCTTAACCGTGGGCGGAACACTATTCAGACAACACAGGGTGAGGGAATCACAATATTAAGATTTTATTGGATACCCAAACAATTAACGGCACATAGCACATAACCAGCAAAACACACAAATGTAAAAGGCAAGAGTCTCACCCTTCCGCTGACTTACCAGGGATTTAGAATGTCTGTGCCTCAGAGCTTCCAGGGCTACTTACTCCAATCCAGCAGCACCCTGCTTTCGGCGGGCACCTATCGAGACTGGAATAACGCCAGATTTAGGAAGCTGGCTGAGGTCTGCAAAGTCTGTAGCCAGGTGACTGGATTGTCCCAACCTGGGTTTCCTCTTTAAGTAGTCTCTGGTATGATGATATAATCCTGGCAGCCGGAGTCGAAATCCCTAGACTGCGGTTATGGTCTCCAATCGGAATCGGAGTCCCTAGATCAAAGCCATGTAGCCAAGTGATCCTCTAGTCAGAGCCAAAGTCCCTAGACTGAGTCCACAAGGCTTCCTGGTTCTGACCTCCTAGCCAGCTCCTAAGAGCTTAGACTGGATCATGCAACATCCATCAACAATTGGTGACTTAAAGAAGTCCCTTTTTATAGCCATAGCCTTCCCTTCGGACATACTGTGCCCTTATCGGATTGGTTGTACAAGATTGCTTCTCTTATTGGATGAATTTCAAGCTATATTCAAATATCCAGAGACAAGGGTGAGGCAGGTAAGTTACATCACATCTAGCAATTCACTTAGTAATACAATGGGAAGTTCGCATAATTGAGTTATCTGGGTGTCTGGCCTTCAGTGGCCAAAACAATTACATGAGTCAACAAAAACTTCAATACTAAACTCCCAAGAGTCTTGTAGAACAATGAGGGATTATCCCCCATCTATAAACAAACTGTCTTCATGTCTGGCTGAATTTTAAGAAACTTTAACCCACGTGAGGCACTCAGAGACCATGTCGTCACACATGCCTCTGCAGAAAATAACACACAGTCACCTATAGCCGATCACTCCCAGGGCACATTCCACACTGTTTCCCCAATTTCTACACTACATCAGAATTTTGTTCCCCCATTGGAGACAGCATCTTCAAAATGAACCTATATTTCATCAGTAATAATGCCCCCTAATTTGCCCCTACAGTAATTATGCCCCACGTACCACCATAAACCAATAATGTATGTCCCTCATCCTGGACCCTTTTATTTAATAATATCTGGGGGAACAAGTGGAATCACAAGGGTTGTTAATTGCTGTCTGCACAAAATATCCCCCAACACACTGCTTCTCTCCAAAATAGGGCCACAAAGTGCCCCTTTCCATAATGTACCCCCAAAACTTGCCCTTTCTATAATATATCTCTGCAAAAATTTCCCCCGCTCCTCAGTATACTATGCTGCCTTTCACAATTCCCTTCCTAATTGCCTCATAATGACTCATTTCCCCATAAAGTCCCCACTGCCCCATAATGTCACTTGTAAAGTAATACCGCTCCTCCCCCACCAAGGCCCCCTCATCTCAAATAACCGTATATACTCGAGTATAAGCCGACCCCCGTATAATCCGAGGCCCCTAATATAATCACAAAAAACTGAAAACTTATTGGCTCAAGTATAAACCTAGGGTGGGAAATGCAGCAGTTACTGGTAAATTTCAGAAATAAAAATAGACCCCAATAAAATGTAATGTGCCCCCTTGTAGTAATGTGCACATCCTTGTGCCGTGTAGCAAAGGGCCCCCCCAAACTTTGTGCTGTGTAGCAACGGGCCCCCATCCTTGTGCCGTGTAGCAACGGGCCCCCCCATCCTTGTGCAGTGTAGCAACGGGCCCCCCCAATCCTTGTGCAGTGTAACAATGTTCCCCCATCCTTGTGCAGTGTATGAATGGGCTCCCCATCCTTGTGCAGTGTATGAATGGCCCCCTTATCCTTGTGCAGTGTGTGAATGGGCCCCCCAGCATTGTGCAGTATGTGAATGGGCTCCCCATCCTTGTGCACTGTATGAATGGGCTCCCCATCCTTGTGCACTGTATGAATGGGCTCCCCATCCTTGTGCACTGTATGAATGGGCTCCCCATCCTTGTGCACTGTATGAATGGGCCCCCCCAGCCTTGTGCACTGTGTGAAAGACCCCCCCCCAGCCTTGGGCACTTTGTGAATGGGCTCCCCAGCCTCGTGCACTGTGTGAATGGGCTCCCCAGCCTCGTGCACTGTGTGAATGGGCTCCCCAGCCTCGTGCACTGTGTGAATGGGCTCCCCAGCCTCGTGCACTGTGTGAATGGGATCCCAAGCCTCGTGCACTGTGTGAATGGGATCCCAAGCCTCGTGCACTGTGTGAATGGGATCCCAAGCCTCGTGCACTGTGTGAATGGGATCCCAAGCCTCGTGCACTGTGTGAATGGGATCCCCAGCCTCGTGCACTGTGTGAATGGGATCCCCAGCCTCGTGCACTGTGTGAATGGGCTCCCCAGCCTTGTGCAGTGTGTGAATGGGCCCCCCCAGCCTTGTGCAGTGTATTAATGGGCCCCCCCAGCCTTGTGCAGTGTATTAATGGGCCCCCCAGCCTTGTGCAGTGTATGAATGGGCCCCTCAGCCTTGTGCAGTGTATGAATGGGCCCCCCAGCCTTGTGCAGTGTATGAATGGGCCCCCCAGCCTTGTGCAGTGTATGAATGGGCCCCCCAGCCTTGTGCAGTGTATGAATGGGCCCCCCAGCCTTGTGCAGTGTATGAATGGGCCCCCCAGCCTTGTGCAGTGTATGAATGGGCCCCCCAGCCTTGTGCAGTGTATGAATGGGCCCCCCAGCCTTGTGCAGTGTATGAATGGGCTCCCCAGCCTTGTGCAGTGTATGTGTGACGCCCTGGGCAAGCCAGGGGTCACAGGTCATGACACCACCACACCCTACACCCCGGATAGGTACACCAAAGCTACACAGAAATCCTTGTTGCCTTCCCCAGGGGCTGATGTCCACACCAGGGGGCGGAGACAGGCAGTCAGAGAGAGTTAGAGTTTGGAGGAGGAAGTGGGAGGAGTTTAGGAGTTGAAGTGAAGTGGTAGAGAAGCAAGAGAGAGGAGTTGAAGTGAAGGAGAAAGTGACAGTTTGGAAAGCCTGAAGTTGGTCCGAGTGTGTGCCCCGGACTGAGACAGCAAGGTTAGCAGACGGTGGTGACCGTCTGCAGGAGAGGCTGATCGGAGGTTGCCAAAAGGACCGTGGACGGGTGGTGGCCCGGCGGTACCGGAACGGTATACGAAGAGAAGCCAGCACCATTGGCAGGGGCCTTTCGGATCCCGGCAAGGCTAGGAGTCGCCGTGAATTTGCCAAATCCGTCAGTGAAGGGGACCTCCGGGTCTCCCAACAACTAAGTCCCGATTGAAGGCAACAGTCCAACCGTTGGAGAGAGACACCGCCACCGCCAAGGCACCAGTTTCTCAGGGCCAGCGCCTGCGGGCAAAAGAGGGGCTCCTCCGGCTCATATCCAAGTCGGGGAGCGGGTAACCGGTGGGAATCCATCGCTACCAACAGTTACACTAGGTGCAGGGACAGAGACCGTCACCGCCAACTACCGGGGAAAAGCAACAGCAGCCATCCGTGGGAACCGTCTTTCCAGCCGTGTGTTTTACCGAGAACTGTGTCAACGTCTCAGGCTGAGTGAGTACCACCGTGCCGTGCGGCACAGCGCTGCCCCCGCGACCCTGCACCTCACCAGGCCCCGCACCTGGCCTGCCATCCCTCATCCTCCACCCCATCACTGGGCCCCGGGACAACCAACCCCTACCCACGGAGGGGAGAACTAACAACTCTGCTGCTCCCTGTCACCGCTCCCGGGATCCCCATACAGAGCAGCGGTGGTGTCCACACAATCACCACAACCGTGGGTGGCGTCACGGACAATAAATCCCCAAAACCAATCCCCTTTTCACTCACGGGCAAGGAGCGCCGCTCGAGTCCCCGGTATCCGGACCATCGCTCGAGCCACCGAGCAGCAGAGGCTGCAGCGGCAGCCGGACCCGAGCAGTGGGAGAGCGCAGCATCCCCTCCTCCGCCCGCGACATATGAATGGGCCCCCCAGCCTTGTGCAGTGTATGAATGGGCCCCCCAGCCTTGTGCAGTGTATTAATGGGCCCCCCAGCCTTGTGCAGTGTATTAATGGGCCCCCCAGCCTTGTGCAGTGTATGAATGGGCCCCCAGCCTTGTGCAGTGTATGAATGGGCCCCCCAGCCTTGTGCAGTGTGTGAATGGGCCCCCCAGCCTTGTGCAGTGTATGAATGGGGGAGCTGCCGCCGCAGGATGCCATCATGGCTTTACTGCAATTAAATGCTTTGCGGCGCCGTAAAGCATTTAACTGCAGTAAAGCCATGAAGTCACCTGCAGCGACAGCTCCGTGCAGAGGACGGAATCACCGAGGGGTCTATGTCCTGCGGTCTGGAAGAAGCAGCTGGAGGCACCACGGGAACGAGGAGGAGAGGTGAGAATATATATATATTTTTTTTCTTCGGCTCCTCCTGAGCGCTTACCTGCATCCCTGCGCGTCCTCTTCTCTGCTGCTCTGGAGGCAGTGTGATGACGACCACTGTGTCGGTGCAGGGCTGAGCAGCTCCTCCGCCTCAGTCCTGACACTGGCCGCACTGTTCAGATGTACGCGCGTCTGAAAGACTTCCGCAGTGCAGGACCTACGGTGATATCACATGCTGTGATGTCACCCCAGGTCCTTCTGCAGCCACGCAAACTGCAGCGATAGTACGGATTTTGTGATATTGCTGCAGTTTGTGATTGAAAGACTGGGGGGCCCTCAGAGCGTGGGAGGGGGGGCTCAAAGCGTGGGGGCCCTGCCCAGTCTGCCGCACATAACGTCGGCCCCGGAAAACCAGCAACCCCACGGCGCTATACACTGCCCCGCACTATATAAAAAAGGCACAGGGGCCCACTGAGGGCCCGGGGCCTACCGGAGGATTCCCCGCTACCCCGCCGGGCCAGACCGACCCTGTATATAGGATATATACAGTGGGTACGGAAGTATTCAGACACCTTTACATTTTTCAATCTTTGTTTCATTGTAGCCATTTGGTAAATTCAAAACAGTTCATTTTTTTTCTCATTCATGTACACTCTGCACCCCATCCCCCATCTTGTTAGAAAAAAAAAAAACAAATGTAGAAATTTTTGCAAATTTATTAAACAAGAAAAACTGAAATATCACATGGTCATATGTATTCAGACCCTTTGCTCAGTTTTCAGTAGAAGCCCTTTTGAGCTAGTACAGCCATGAGTCTTCTTGGGAATGATGCAGCAAGTTTTCCACACCTGGATTTGGGGATCCTCTGACATTCTTCCTTGCAGATAGTCTTCGGTTCCTTCAGGTTGGATGGTGAACGTTGGTGGACAGCCGTTATCAGGTCTCTCCAGAGATGGACAATTGGGTTTAGGTCAGGGCTCTGGCGGGCCAGTCAAGAATGGTCACAGAGTTGTTCTGAAGCCACTCCTTTTTTGTTTTAGTTGTGTGCTTAGGGTCGTTGTCTTGTTGGAAGGTGAACCTTCAACCAAGTCTGAGGTCCAGAGCACTCTGGAAGAGGTTTTCTTCCAGGATATCTCTGTACTTGGCTGCTTTCCTTCAATTGCAACCAGTCGTCCTGTCCCTGCAGCTGAAAAAACTCCCATAGCATGAGGCTGCCACCATGTTTCACTGTTTGCATTGTATTGGGCAGGTGATGAGCAGTGCCTGGTTTTCTCCCCACATACCGCTTAGACTTATCACCAAAAAGTTCTATCTTCATCTCATCAGACCAGAGAATCTTAATTCTCATAGTCTGGGAGTCCTTCATGTGTTTTTTTGCAAACTCTATGAGGGCTGTCATATGTCTTGCACTGAGGAAAGTCTTCCGTCGGGCCACTCTGCCATAAAGGCCCGACTGGTGGAGGGCTGCAGTGATAGTTGACTTTGTGCAACTTTCTCCTACTGCATCTCTGGAGCTCAGCTACAGTGATCTCGGGGTTCTTCTTTACCTCTCTCACCTAGGCTCTTCTCTCATGATTGCTCAGTTTGGTTGGACGGCCAGGTCTTGAAAGAGTTCTGGTGGTCCCAAACTTCTTCCACTGAAGGATTATGGAGGGCACTGTGCTCTTAGGAACCTTGAGTACTGTAGAAATGTAGAAATCATTTTGTAACCTTGGCCAGATCTGTGTCTTGCCACAATTCTGTCTGAGCTCCTTGGGCAGTTCCTTTGACCTCATGATTCTCATTTGGTCTGACATGACCTGTGAGCTGTGAGGTCTTATATAGACAGGTGGGAGCCTTTCCAAATCAAGTCCTATCAGTTTAATTAAACACATCCGGACTCCAATGAAGGAGTAGAACCATCTCAAGTAGGATCACAAGGAAATGGACAGCATGAGACTTAAATATGAGTGTCTGATCAAAGGGTCTGTATACTTACATGTGATTTCAGTTTTTCTTGTTTAATAAATTTGCAAAAATTTGTACATTTCTGTTTTTTTCTCACAAGATGGGGTGCAGAGTGTACATTAATGAGAAAAAAATTGTTACTTTTTTGAATTTACCAAATGGCTGCAATGAAACAAAGTGAAAAATGTAAAGGGGTCTGAATACTTTCTGTATCCATTGTATACCACTAACTTGAAGGATCAGCCTCCTGATGAACCAACAGTGGGGAAACACATCAAGGCACGGGGCTATGAAATACTGATAAGTATTTGATTTTGGGACTCTCTTTAAGATTGTTTTGGCCTAACACTGGATCTAAGAGGCTTTTTTTTTACCTCAGATGTGGAGGACTGAATAGAGGTCACTTGTTAACCCTGCTAACTACACTTCTATCACGATTTTGTTGAGCACTGCACTATTCTATCTCATTTTTTGCAGGGTTTAACAAGGGAATGGTAAGGACAGTCATCGATGAGCGGGGGCTCCCCATGTCCAATTAGGGTGCCGACCTCAACTGTCAGGTACTGCACAGGAGGGAGCTATTCATTGTAGAGATTTTTTTTCCTTTCTTCCTTAATGTGCACTTTAAAATATCATAAATGTTAGTGTGTTTAATGTGGTTTTAATGCATTTTAAAAAGTTGAATAAAATTTGTATTTTTAAAAGTTGGGTTCTATGTTAGATCTAGTCTCTAAAGATTGTCAGTCTAGGCGGAGCCTGAACACCTGCCAGGACCTTTAGGTCATGCGAAATTCCCAGGTATGGTGACCTTGAAAGGTTAAAAAAATAATTTTTATCCTAAATCCCTATCTATTTAATGCCATAATGTAAATTATTTTCTAATATACTTATATTAAAATTTCCCTCTTCTCCACTAACTACACTATCTTACTGCTATTCTATTTTTTATTCCACTTCCTTTTTGATGACGCTTTGTTTGAGAATACCAGTGCATGCTGGGATGCTCAAACAAAGCATCATCAAGGGGCAGAGGCTACAGTCATGCTGCAGCTTCTATCCCTTCATTGAGATAATGTACAATGGGCTGATGTACACTGCGCAACAGACAAAATGACAGTAGAGGGTCAAGGCAGTGCTTGAAAATTAGGGAGGCCACAAAAAATATTGACACTTTGGGCTCAATTTGGCTATTTTCACTTAGGGGTGTATTCTCTTTTTTGCCAGCTGTTTAGATATTAATGGCTGTGTGTTGAGTTCTTTACAGGGGACACCAAATTTACACTATTATACAAGCTGCGCACTGACTACTGTACATTGTATCAAAGCGTCATATCTTCAGTGTTGTCCCATGAAAAAATATAATAAAATATTTACAAAAACGTGAGGGGTGTACTTACTTTTGTGATAGACTGTATATCTGTTTTAAGTCGATTAGATCCTTTAATATTGGAATATGTATGGAGGTTGTTTTTGTAGCTCATATGCCTTCTGCAGTGTAGCACATAATCATGCCCAGAAACTATCACATTAATATCCCTGGTCTTTGTGACACAGACCGCTGGATTAGTAGAAATTCCAGAAACCTCAACACTCACACAGTCTGATAATGATTTAGCCTCGTTTCTACATCACCCACCTAACTTTTATATTTGATACTCTCTGTAGGTCTTGTCAAAGCCACAGGGATTTTATCTAAAGACTCGAATTTCTCAGAGGCAGGTGAAAACCCTGAACAGGATATGAGGTTATTATTACAGATTATGGGATTTATTACTGCATATTAGTGAACCGTCTGGCTGAAGTCCTCTCCATCGCGCTCTGTACCCCGGCCAGTATAAGATTTACATCTCAGTTGCTGGTAAGAACATAGTTCCTCTACATGGAGAGAATCTTTCATGCTGACACACAATGTAATAGTGGCTGCAGAGTAGCATAGAACGTTTTTTTAAAATTTCCTTTCACTGTTGTGGAGATACAGTGGGTACGGAAAGTATTCAGACCCCTATTGACTTTTTTACTCTTTGTTTCATTGCAGCTATTTGGTAAAAAAACAAACATTGTTTTCTCATTAATGTACACTCTACACGCTATCTTGACAGAAAAAAAAACAAAGTGTAGAAATTTTTGCAAATTTATTAAACAAGAAAAACTGAAATATCACATGGTCATAAGTATTCAGACCCTTTGCTCAGACACTCGTATTTAAGTCCCATGCTGTCCATTTCCTTGTGATCCTCCTTGAGATGGTTCTTCTCCTTCATTGGAGTCCAGCTGTGTTTAATTAAACTGTTAGGACTTGATTTGGAAAGGCACACACCTGTCTATATAAGACCTCACAGCTCTGGTGCATGTCAGACCAAATGAGAATCATGAGGTCAAAGGAACTGCCCAAGGAGCTCAGAGGCAGAATTGTGGCAAGGCACATATTTAGCCAAGGTTACAAAAGAATTTCTGCATTACTCTAGATTCCTAAGAGCACAGTGGCCTCCATAATCCTTCAATGGAAGAAGTTTGGGACCACCAGAACTCTTCCTAGATCTGGCCATCCAGCCAAACTGAGCAATCATGGGAGAAAAGCCTTGGTGAGAGAAGTATAGAACCCCAAGATCACTGTGGCTGAGCTCCAGAGATGCAGTAGGAGATGGGAGAAAGTTGCACAAAGTCAACTATCACTGCAGCCCTCCACCAGTTGGGCCTTTATGGCAGAGTGGCCTGACGGAGGCCTCTTCTCAGTGCAAGATATATGACAGCCTGCATAGAGTTTGCAAAAAAACATATGAAGGACTCCCAGACTAGGCAAAATAAGATTCTCTGGTCTGATGAGACGAAAGAAAGAACTTTTTGGTGATAATACGAAGTGTGTGGAGAAAACCAGGCACTGCTCATCACCTGCCCAATACAATCCCAACAGTGAAACATGGTGGTGGCAGCATCATGCTGTTTTTTAAGCTGCAGGGACAGACGACTGGTTGCAATTGAAGTAAAGATGAATGCAGCCAAGTACAGAGATATCCTGGAAGAAGACACAATACTGGGCAAAGGGTCTGAATACTTATGACCATGTGATATTTCAGTTTTTCTTGTTTAATAAATTTGCAAACATTTCTAGATTTGTTTTTTTTCTGTCAAGATGGGGTCTACTTTAATGAGAAAAGAAAAAAAAAAACAAAACACTTTTTTGAATTTACCAAATGGCTTCAATGAAACAAAGAGTGAAAAATTTAAAGGGGTCTGAATACTTTCCGTACCCACTGTAGAAGCGTAGAAGGACCTCTGGTGATGCTATTAAGGTCACATGAGCCGAGTTCACAGGTCCTGCCAGTCGGAGTGCCTGAAGATCTATTATACAGCACAGCAGTTCTAGAAATATTAACTGGAGTTTATAGCTCAACACTAAACCTTGATGATATCATCAGGTCCTTCTGCCCTTCTAAGTTGCTGCCTGTTTATGATTGGTCAGTATCATATAGGAGGCAGAGTTCACGGCCCCACTGAAAGCTGTCTGATAATACCCACTTAATCTTATTTACAGTTAAGTCTTTAGGTCTCTAATAATTGGGTTGTGAATATCTTCCTAACGGAGATGTGAAATTCAGAGAATAATAACAAAAAAAACGTTTATTTCGCTCTGCAGCCACACTTATGTGGTGTGTCTAGTTCAACAGGAAAAATTAGGTTAATGGTCCTTTTAAAATTGTTTATCAGTTTCTTATGCTACATAATATATGATCACTTATTATAATTATGATATGATATAGTACATTTCAATAATGCATGAATTCATCAAAATTGTGTAGGAGTTTTATATACTGGCTATATTGACCTACTATAAAATAAAAGGAAAATGAACATTCTAAGAAAAAGTCTAAAAGGGGTCGAGAGGGTATCACTAGGCTTGTCTTTGGTTTCAACATAAGGCAACTGCATGTGAAGAGTTTTCGAAGATTGCAAGGCTTTAGCTAAGGCCTCCTATAAACACACATACATGAAAAAAAAATGGTACCAGTGGATAAAGAAAGACTTACCGTATTTTCTGTTTTGTAAGACGCACTATTTTCCCCCAAAACTGGAGGAAAAATAAGGGTGCGCCTTACAAACTGCATATGGTTTACTGGGGCATTAGTGGTGTTGCAGGGTCGGCGATATTGAGGCTCGTGGGGTGTCATGGTGGCAGGAGCGATTGATCTGCCAACGGGTTGGGAGGAGGGGGTATCCCAGCTCAAGAGAGTCTGTGTGGCAGAGGAGGGTCGGCGATACTGTAGGCTCATGGGGTATCACGGTGGTGGGCGCCATTGATCTTCTGGTGGGCTGCTTTGAATCGCTGCTGGTTGACGTGATGGACTTCCAAGAGAATGGCCGCGGAGGCCAATCTGCACATGCCGGCCATTTTCTTGAAGTCCATTGCATCAACCGCTGGTGATTCAATGTAGCCTGCAGTCCACCTTCAGATCAACAGTGCCCGCCACCGTGACACTCCACGAGCCCGCAGTATTGCTGACCCTCCCCACAGTGACCCTCTTGAGCCACAACACCCCCTCCTCCGAACTCACAGTATCGCCTCCCCTGCCTCCTTTGACCTTCCTGAGCTGCTCCACCACCGCCGTTCCCCCCTGGTGAGCTAATATAAGATGCACTAGGATTTTTAACAGCAAAAATTATTGTTTTCCTATTTTCCTCCTTCAAATTTGGGTGCGTCTTATAAAATGGCAAATACTGTAAATTACAAAATTTCTCCCATTTCTTTCAATATATGAAAATAGATATGACACACGGAAGTCATCCAGGTGCTGTTCATATTTATCATGGACCCATAGACTTGTATTGGTAATTGTCATCCAATCGGATGGTAAAAAAAAAAAAACCTGGACATATCTATGTATAGTTTGCACAGAAACATGGTCTATTTAAAAACATGGACATGTGAGCAGCTCCATAGGTTATAATGGTACGTGTGGTATCTGAAGAAAAGAAAAAGAAAACGGATGCCACACATACTAGAAACATGAATATGTGCAGGGGGCCCAAATTGCATTAAAAAAAAAAAAAGCTTTGTGCAGATTAGTGTTCTTTAGAGAAATTGTGTATTTATTAACCCATCGAGTGTGTGAAAGATTTAAGGAAATTGGGTTTTTGGTTACATAATGCTGAGGTCAAAAAGAGATTGAATAAACTGCTTGTGCATTTCTATAGAAGACAAAAAATAAAAAAAGGTATAAATATATAAATGGTGGGAGAGTGGGGAGAAGCTGTACTTAGAGAAATGTTCTAATTTGTACACAATTATAGAAATCTTCTTTGGAGAACATGTATTTTATTATTGGGCAAGTTCTGAGAAGGAAGAAATCCTTGTTTTTGTACAAATCTATGTAATTCCAACATAAGACCAAGATTAAAGAATACAGTAGGAGTCAGATTTTCATGGAGACTCAATGGAGGGACTATTTTGTTATATAGAGAATTATCATTTTTGAGAGTGTGTATATTATTCAAAGCTTTCAGAACTTCTTACGATTAGCGTAAATCAGTAGGGTAGCTATCGGGGGGAGTCAGAGGGCGCAGTTGCCCTAAGTCCCTCACTCGGACAGGCTCACATAGAGTGATCTCACTTAACTTTATCAGTATGAGCAGTAATAAGAAGGGTGACAGTCCACTTGCACTACTGCTTACTGTTATAAAGACTGTGTCGCCCGGGGACAAGGGGTACTCAGATCCGGGCCACGGGGTCACTTCTGTGGGTATCACGGTGGCGTGACCCGGTCTGTGATCCCAGGCTCCACAGTAAGAAGGGGATTAGGTAAGGGAGATTGTCCGTGACGCCACACGTGGTGTGCGGTGAGGTAACGGAGCACAGCCGCTGCCGGTTAATGGATCCCGGGGATGGTGGTGGGCAGCCAGGTGGTGATTTCCCTCCACGGGTAGGGTGTTAGTGTCCAGCCCTTTACCTGCACTGATGATTAAATGAGAATTCCTACACAGCGGTTGGAGTGCGGTCAATTCCTTCTCGTCTCTTTCCATATGGACCTTCTCCTGTGACGAGCACCCCCGCTTCGGATTCTATCACTATATAACCTCCCTTATACATGCGGCACCGCAGGTAACATATGCGCTGAACATTGGTGCAGGACTGCCCTCACTCTTTGTACCGTCCATGCTCTGCTACCACTGCTGCTGCTGCCGCCACTCCCAGTATGGGGCACGGGTTCCGTGCTCTGCCTCCTGCTCAGGAGCCAGGCCCACTCGGATACCCTCGGCGCTGGCTACAACCGGCCTTGCTAACTGCCGAGGGCCCCATCACTCAGTGGCCTGCTCCTCCTCTTTGCAGGTGCACTCCGGCTGCTCCACAGCCGGGACGGGGTACCTGGGAGCGGCCGGCGCCGCATCTGGGGCAGACTTCCGGTCGGGTGTCGCCTCTGCTGCGGCTTGGCGGACTGCCGGAGCCGACGTCATCACCGTTGCGGCCGGGCGGACTGCTGGAGCCGGGTGAGATGTCATCAGGGTAGCAGCTACTGCTTGTCCAGGAACGGAATTAGGCAAAGTCCTGGTGTCCCTGCCTTTACAGTCCTGGTCACATGAACTGCAGTTCCTTCCTACTGCTCCCCCTTGGTACTCGGGAGCAGTCCTTCTAGCAACTTTTTAAAGTTTTCCTTTCACTTCCGGTCCTCCGGAGCTTCACTTCCGCCTGCGTTCTCAGGGGGTGGAGCCTCTTTTTCGCGCCCACCGCTCGGGGAAGAAGGCGCTGGGCGGGAGATTTTCGCGTCCAAAATGGCGGCAAAGATGGTGACTTTCAAAAATTTTGCAGCGGAGCACCGCTGACAGTCCAGAACAAGGCGCACTTCCTCCAGGTAACTGGATGGGTTAGATCCTGTTCGTGACGCCAAAATGTGTCGCCCGGGGACAAGGGGTACTCAGATCCGGGCCACGGGGTCACTTCTGTGGGTATCACTGTGGCGTGACCCGGTCTGTGATCCCAGGCTCCACAGTAAGAAGGGGATTAGGTAAGGGAGATTGTCCGTGACGCCACCCGTGGTGTGCGGTGAGGTAACGGAACACCGCCGCTGCCGGTTAATGGATCCCGGGGATGGTGTTGGGCAGCAAGGTGGTGATTTCCCTCCACGGGTAGGGTGTTGGGGTCCCGGGATCCCAGTGAGGTGGTGCAGGGAGGATATGGAGATGGTCTGAGAGCTGTGCGTCCGGTTGGACCGGGGGATGTTGTTACTCACAGTTCGCTTTGCAAGAAAAATTCACACAGTCAGGAATTAACCAGAAACTGCCGGAGTCCGCAGCCTTTGGTACGGAGGGTGTCAGTGTCCCACACACGATGCAGCAGCCCCTGTTCTTTCCCTGCAGCCAGGTGCCTCTTTCTCAACTCTTTCTTTCCTACTCAGCCGGGAACGGGGAGTCCACTCCCCTGCAGTGATCCGGGTCACCCTTGGTACCGGCGTGCCGCTACCCTGCCCCGGCTACCTCTGGCCCCTTCCTCACTAACAGCCTGTCCCGGCCCTTTTGGAGCACGCTTCTGTAGCAGCCCGGGAGCTACAACTCCGGGCTCCTCTCCTGTCTGTCTCTCCACACACTCTGCTCCAGCCCCTCCCCTCCTGCTCTGTTTTGCTCTCACACTGGGGGAGGTGGTTTGTCCTGCTGCACTGGTGTGGGATCAGGTTACCAAGGAGGATTAACTCTTTCTGTGACAACCTGGCTTTGCCAGGGCGTCACAACTGCAGGTCACTTTAACTCCTTCTAGTCATTCTCAGTACATGTGAGGCACAAAATCAGAAACAGGTGTATGGAGTGGGCTCACAGGGTCAGCTAGCCCCATACTCAGTTGATGGCTGTGTATTGCAGCCAGGACCTGCCTCTAAAAGAAAAAAAAAACAAAAACAACTGCTGTCAAACTCACAGCGGAATTTAACATGCTTTGGCATGGGTGTATAAGGAAATTGTGGAGAGGTCATTCTGTGTATAGGGGAGCTGTGGGCACATTATACTACAGTATGTATAGGGTAATGGTAGGCCAATTATACTGTGTATAAGGGAGATGTGGGCCCATCATACTCTGTACAAGGGTCTGGCTCATACTCTGTATAAGGGGGCATTCAGGGGCGTTATACTGTGTATAGGGGGATCAGTGAGCTCTCATACTGTGTGTATGGGAGCTGTGGGTCCACCATACTGTGTATAGGGGAGCTATGGGGTGGTATGTTGTGTATAGGAGAGTTGTGGTCCCATCCTACTTTGTACAGGGGAGCTGTGGTGACAATACTGTGCATAGTGGGCCCATTATACCATGTATAGGATAACTCTAGGCCAGTCATACTGTGTCTAAGGCCTCTGCCACATTCACGTGAAATTCACGCAGTGCCGAGAGACACGTATTTCCCCTGCGTGTTGCGTGCAGGTAAGTACGTGTCTCTGGTACCTGCGGGATACGTGTGTTCTACGTGTGCTATCCGCGATAGCACATGTAGAACCGGTAATTAACATACTCACCTGGTCATTCCTGCTGTCCGAGGTGCTGATCCTTGGTCTCCAGCCCTCCCGTCTCCCCGCTGCTGCTGCCAGGCAGTGAAGTGAATATTCTATGAGATTAATGAGCGGCGGTCGGCAGCAAGAGGCATCAGCGGCAGAGACAGGAGGGCAGGAGAAGGTGAGTAAATGTTTTTTTTTTTTTTGACTGACACATGTGTTTTCTCCGGCGCGTGTCACACGGGACCGCATCCACACTACACCCGTGTGGTACGGGTGCGGGCCGTGTGACACCCGTGCTGCGGGAGAAAACACTGACATGTCAGCGCTTTGAAAAACGCACACACGTACACGGACACACGTTCCGTGTGGTTTTACGTGTGTGTGCCTGCTACAATAGGGTAGCATTGCTTAACGTGTCTCCGTGCCGCCGGTACGTGTAAAAAAATGACAAACATGTGCCGGCGGCACGGATGTGTGTCACAGGCCTAAGGGAGATGGTGGCCCATCATACTCTGTATAAGGGGGCTGGTGGGGACATTATATAGTGTATAGTGGATCTGTGAGCTTTCATATTGTGTATAAGGGAGCTGTGGGGACATCATATTGTGTATAAGGGAGCTGTGGGGGACATCATATTGTGTATAAGGGAGCTGTGGGGACATAATACTCTGTAGAGGGGAGCGGTGGGCCAGTATACTATCTATAGGGGAACCACATAAAAACAAAAAAGTGAGCCGGAGTAGGAGATGGTATAGATGGAACCTGTGAGACCATGTTCACACTGGCCATGAGACAAAGAGAAACCAAGGGAAAAATTGTGAAAACATACCCTGCTGTAACTAAATAAAAGCATAGTGCATATAAACATAGGGTACTTAGTAAACACTGTTTTTGATCAAAAAAAGCATAAAGCTATCCCACCAAACGTTTTTTGGTTTTATGTACGGTAGTTTTTTTGTATTCAGTACAAACAGGGAGTGGCCCCCTTCTCAGTGAGCTGGACATTTCATTCTGTGAATCCCCCTGACTGTGTGTGTCCTGTTAGGACCCGGTCACTCTCAGCCCTTAGCCACATTGAGGCCTATCTTAGACCCATGGTAAGGTTTTAATATTAGAGAGTGTAGGTACTATCCCAACTGGGTACACCTTGACGTTTGGTGGGATAGCTTTATGCTTTTTTTGATCAAAAACAGTGTTTACTAAGTATCCTATGTTTATATGCACTATGCTTTTATTTAGTTACAGCAGGGTATGTTTTCACAATTTTTTCCTTGGCTTCTCTTTATCTATAGTGGAACTGTAGGTTCATCATATGGTGCATAAGGGCTCTTTCAAAAAAAATTTACAAACACAGTCAGTGCAAAGATCAGGATGTACGGACTGGCCGCGGCTCTCCTGACCAGAAAGGGACAACTTTATATATACGGGCGGCACGGTGGCTCAGTGGTTAGCACTGCAGTCTTGCAGCGCTGGGTCCTGGGTTCAAATCCCACCAAGGACAACATCTGCAAGGAGTTTGTATGTTCTCCCAGTGTTTGTGTGGGTTTCATCTGTGTACTCAGGTTTCCCCCCCACACTCCAAAAGACATACAGATAGGGACTCTAGATTGTGAGCCCCAATGGGGACAGGGTTGCCAATGTATGTAAAGCACTGTGGAATTAATAGCATATATATATATATTATATTTATATATATTATATATATTATATATTTACATATATATATATATTATATATATATATATATATATATATATATATATATATATATATATATATATATATATATATATATATATATATATATATATATATATATATATACATACATACATATATACACACACACACACACACATCTAGAAGGTGGCCCGATTCAAAAGCATCGGGTATTCTAGAATTTATTGTGTAGTTAATGTATAATTTTTGTTATATATATTAGATGTTGTTGTGTGTAGTTGCCAAGTGTTTGTGTAGGGGCTGTACATGTTCTGGGTGTTGTCTGGGTGTGGCGGGAGGTGAGAGCGGTGTTGTATGTGTGTTGCGTTGTTTGTGGAGCGTTGTGTGTGTGTTGCGCGGTTTGTGTGTGTGTGGTGTGTTTTGGGGTGAGGTATGTTTTGTGCAATGTGTGTGTTATGCGGTACGTGCGTATATTTATGTATGCCGCGGTGTTTGTGTTTTGAGTGTTGTGTGTGTGCGGCGTTGTCTGTGTGTGTGGGTGTCTGTGTAGGGCGGTGTTTGTGGTTCCCAGTGTGTGTGTGTGTGTGTGTGTGTGTGTGTGTGGTGTGGTGTGGTGTGTTGTGCAGTGCGCGTGTGTGTGTGTGTGTGTGTGTGTTGGGGGGAGGTGTGCACCTCCCATCGTGCTCCATCCCCCATGTTGCGCACCCCCCATCGTGCTCCATCCCCCATGCTGCGCACTCCCCATCGTGCTCCATCCCCTATGCTGCGCACCCCCATCGTGCTCCATCCGCCATACTGCGCACTCCCCATCGTGCGGCATCCCCCATGCTGCGCACTCCCCATCGTGCTCCATCCCCTATGCTGCGCACCCCCATCGTGCTCCATCCGCCATGCTGCGCACTCCCAAACGTGCTCCATCCGCCATGCTGCGCACTCCCCATCGTGCTGCATCCCCCATGCTGCGCACTCCCAAACGTGCTCCATCCGCCATGCTGCGCACTCCCAAACGTGCTCCATCCGCCATGCTGCGCACTCCCAAACGTGCTCCATCCGCCATGCTGCGCACTCCCAAACGTGGTCCAGCCGCCATGCTGCGCACTCCCAAACGTGGTCCAGCCGCCATGCTGCGCACTCCCAAACATACTCCATCCGCCATGCTGCGCACTCCCAAACGTGGTCCATCCGCCATGCTGCGCACCCACCATCGTGCTCCATCCCCCATGCTGCGCACCCCCCATCGTGCTCCATCCCCCATGCTGTGCACCCATCGTGCTCCATCCCCCATGCTGCGCAACCCCCATCGTGCTCCATCCCCCATGCTGCACCAGCATCAGCCTCTCTGCCCGCAGCATCAGCCTCTCTCCTCCCAGCATCAGCCTCTCTCCTCCCAGCATCAGCCTCTCTCCTCCCAGCATCAGCCTCTCTCCTCCCAGCATCAGCCTCTCTCCTCCCAGCATCAGCCTTTTCTGTCCCCAGCATCAGCCTCTCTCCTTCCAGCCTCCCCCAGCCTCAGCCTCCCCCAGCCTCTCTTCTCTCAGCCTCCCCCTCCCAGCCTTCCCCAGGATCAGCCTAGCCTACCCCAGCATCAGCCTCTCTTCTCTCAGCCTCCCCCCTCCCCCTCCCCGCCTTCCCCAGGATCAGCCTCCCTCCTCCCAGGATCAGCCTTTTCTGTCCCCAGCATCAGCCTCTCTTTCCAGCCTACCCCAGCCTCATCCTCCCCCAGCCTCTTTTCTCTCATCCTCCCCCCTCCCAGCCTTCCCCAAGATCAGCCTAGCCTACCCCAGCCTCAGCCTCCCCCAGCATCAGCCTCTTCTCTCAGCCTCCCCCCTCCCCCTCCCAGCCTTCCCCAGGATCAGCCTCTCTCCTCCCAGTCTCCTCCAGCACGCCGTGCTCCTCTGCCGACACTCACAGATCCGATCGCATACACTCACACACACACCCGATCGCATACACACCCAGTCGCATACACACCCGATCGCATACACACCCGATCGCATACACACCCGATCGCATACACACCCGATCGCATACACACCCGATCGCATACACACCCGATCGCATACACGCACACACACGATCGCATACACTCACACACACGATCGCATACACACACACAGACGATATTGCACATACGCGCTCACACTCACAACATCCGGAGATACCACATGCTTCCGGCCATGTGATCCTCCGGCAGGTCCTAGCAGCTCACAGCACAGTATCGCCGCCGAGAAGCAAGCGATATCCCAGGATGTTGTGAGTATGTGGATGCGATGTGATGTGTGTGTGATGTGTGTGTGATGTATGTGTGAGGTGTGTGTGAGAGTGAGTGTGATCTGATGTGTGTGTGCTGTTATGTGTGTGCTGTTATGTGTGTGCGTGTGTATGTTACGGCGGTGCAGGACCTTCATGCGCTGGTAACTATGCTACCATGGTTACCAGCGCATCACGTCCCCCACTCGCACGGGAGCCCACACCAGCATACGCCGTCCAGCCCCAGCAATGCGAGGGTATGTGTCGGCTGTGTTTGCGGCGTACTCTGATGTGGGCTCCCGGGGGTACAGTACTCACCTGTGAGTCGTGGCTCCGTGACCGTGTCGCTTCGGAGAATGCGTGGGGGGGGAGGGGCCAGAGCTAGCGTGCATTGCGTGAGGGGGGCGTGGCGTGGCAGAGTTGCCAATGCCTGCAGGGTGCCGGGGCTAGAGGCCAATCTGTGGGGGGGCGGAGCCTGGGCGAGCGGCCGGCCAATCTGTGTGGGGGCGCAGCCTGGGCGAGCGGCCAATCCGTGTGGGGGGGCGGGGCCATGGCGAGCCCAGCGGCCAATCAGCTTTGTGTCACCGTAAGGACACAATTTTGGAGCAAGACAGACAGACAGAATAAGGCAATTATATATAGATTATTATATATCTTTAAATAATAAATAAAAACGGTGTGGGGTTCCCCCTATTTTCACTAACCAGCCAAGATACAACAGATGGGGGCTGGTATTATAATCAGGCTGGGAAGGCACATTGTGATTTTGCACTTCCCAGCCCAAAAATGGAGAAGTCAACTCCAGACAAGGCATTTCTCACGAGCGTGAGAAAATCCTGGTCTGCCACTAACAGGCCTTGACCTCAATAGGATTTGATGGATGTTGTGCAAAATTACACCATTGGATTACATCAAAACTTTGAGGATTTTTTTAAATGAATAAATTTGTGAACGGGGGAGTGTGAGGGAGTCTTTATTCAAATAAACTATTTATTACTTTCTCATGTGTGTTTTTACTGTACACTTACCTGGTTAGTAATGGGGGTGTCTGATAAACGCCTGTACATTACTAACCCCTGGGCTGAATGTCAGCTGTCGATTCACAGCTGACCACCCCAAAAATATTACCCTGATTGCCACCCCACTAGGGCAATCTTGAAGAGCCAGGCAAAGCACTAAACTTATCGCATCTAATGGATGCGCAACTTTTGAGGCGGCTGAAAGCTGTTATTTGTAGACTAGAAAGAGCCAAATAACCATAGGCCTTCCCAGCCACCTAATACCAGCCCATAGCTGTCTGTTTTACCCTTGCTGGTTATAAAAAAAAAAAATAGGGGGGACCCCAAGCCATATATATATTTTTTTAATTATTTCTTTATGCCCAATCCACATTTGTTTGCATGGCAATTGTCCTGCTCTTACCCAGATTTTGCTTCCTTTTACACCCCCCCTACACCTAACACAAAAGTTTGGGTCCCCAATGGCTTATAGAGGCCAAGTTCTGGTCAAATCCAGGTATCGAACAGAACGTTTAGCTAAAGTTCAGACAAATCCAAACATCCACGGGTCCGCTCATCCCTAGTGGACACAGTATATCATCAAGGAGGTTAGATTCTAGAGGACTGTGTACATCCTAATTACTAAGGAGGTACGGCTCAAGAAAAGGTGATGAAATTGTGCCTTGCAGACAGACAGTGTGACACTATGTAGTAAAGACATTCCACGATAATGGAAGGACCATATTTTCCACACCCTCCTATATAATCCAAACTGGACACAATTCATGAATACATCCATGATCAGTGAACATATGCACATCTGTGGGTTAAATTATAAACGTTTTGGTAAATAGTAACCCACAAGAACCTAATATCTCCCTGAATTATGGATTTATCCACGTGTGATTGTGACGCCCTGGCCGGGCCAGGTAGTCACAGATAGGGGACTGGTGTAATGCGGGGTCCTTACAAGGTGACAGCTGCCAAACACTAAAACCCTAGTCACCCCCCCTCAGTGCTTGATGGACACACCAGGGGGTGGAGCCAGGCGGTTGGACACGCCCACCGAGAAGTTCAGATGGCCTAGGGTGGGAAAAGTAGTCAGAAGAGTTTTGGAGGTGAAGTAGAGTGGAAGCAGGCCTGTGTGTCACGTCTGCAACTTACTGACAGGTGCCAGGGTTGGAGCCCGGGCACCTTTGGCTAGGAGGCATACGGAGGCCTCTGCCTGCAGGAGTCGGGAAGACGGCTCAGTGGAACCGTGGTGGACCGGGACATGGTAGTGGCCCACCGGTACCGACCCGGGGAACAGACTCGGAAACTGGAGCACAAAGGGGGGTATTCAGACCCTGAAGTTAGGTCCAGAAGCTACTGGGGGCTAGCTAATTAACTGATTGCGGCCAGGACTATAGGTTCTGTCCCACCTAAAGTCCCGACTGAAGACAACAGCCCAACGAGGGGGATAGAAAGCCACCACCACGGCAGAGAGATCCCACGGGCCAGCATCTGCGGGCAAAGGGCTCCTTAGGCGACCACAAGCCGGGGAGCGGACTCCTAACGCTGCAGGCGCAGATAGTCCGCCATCACACAAACTGTGCAGGAGAAAGGCAGAGACCACCAACCGGGTGGAGGACCAGACTGCAGCCGGCTGCGGGCACCGACCACCATCACCTTGGTTTACCAGAGACTTGTGTGTTACTAATCGTGAGTACATCAGTGACCTTTGGCTGCCTATCTCCCTACACCGCCCAACTACTCCCTCAAAAGGGTCCCGGGGCCACCATCCCTACCCACAGAGGGGTTAACAACTTGCTGCGCAACATCTCCCCCGGATGCCCCGTAACTGCAGCGGTGGTATACACCTTCACCACAACCCGTGGGTGGCATTGTCGCGGGTGGGGAGGAGGGTGTCAGCACACCGCGCTCACCCCTTCTGCTCGGGTCCGGCAGCTGCTCAGTGGTGGCTCGAGCGGTGGGCCGGATCCCGGGGTTTCTCGAGCGGCACTCCTCGCCCGTGAGTGAAAGGGGGGTTGTTTGGGGTGTTGGGATAATGTCCGTGACGCCACCCACGGTTGTGGTGATGTGTAGCACCACCGCTGCTCAATGCGGGGATCCCGGGGATGGTGATGGGGAGCAGCCAGGTGTTGTGTTGCCCCTCCGTGGGTAGGGGTTGGTGATCCCGGGGCCCGGTGATGGCTTGTGAGGTGCAGGGCCTGGTGGGCGCAGGGACGCGGGGGCAGCGCTGTGCCTTGCGGCACTATGGTACTCACTCAGCCTGAGACTTGGACACAGTTTGTACGGTAAACCAAACGGCTGGTAGGACGGTCCCACAGACGGCTGCTTTGCTTCCCCGGTAGGTGACGGTGATGTCCCTCTTCCTTGCACCTGTATGTACGGATGGTTGCGATGGGTCCCCACCGGTAACCCGCTCCCCGGCTTCAAGCTGGGCCGGAGGAGCACTACACTTTGCCCGCAGGCGCTGGCCCTCAGAGACTGGTGCCCTGGCGGTGGCGGTGCCTCTGTTGTACAGGTTGGACTGTTGCCTTCAATCGGGACTTGGTTGTTGGGGGAATCTACGTCCCCTTCACTGACGGATTCGGCAAATTTGGCGACTCCTAGCCTTGCCGGGGTCCGAGAGGCCCCTGCCCTGGTGCAGACTGTCTTTCGGAACACTGCTCCAGACCACCGGGCACACAGCCAACGGGGTCCTTCCAGGAACTTCCAAACGGTCCCCCTTCGGACAGTCACCGCCGTGGCTGACCTTGCTGTTCTAGCCCTACACACAGCTGGGCTCTCAGGCTTTGCACTCGCTCTGCGCTGTCACCTCTTCTTGCTTTCCTCCTTTACTCCTTTTTCCTCCACTTTCACTTCTTGGTTGTTTACTCTTGCCCTCCCTGGGCTCTAACTCGATGTTCACTCAAGCCCTGCCTGGGCTAATCTCCTTGTACTTCCTGCCTCCAGAACTGTGATCTCCTTGGTGGGCGGAGCCAACCGCCTGGCCCACCCCCTGGTGTGAATCAACAGTCTCTGGAGGAAGGCAACAAGGATTTCTGGTTAGCAGATGTGCCTACCTGGAGTGTGGGGTGTGGTGGTGTTGTGACCTGTGTCCCCTGGCTTGCCCAGGGCGACACATTCCCCCTTAGCAAAACGCAGACCGTCCGCGGGCTGCCGTCCTACACCGGTTTTATTTTTCTGTAAAAGGGATAACAGGGTTAAACATATATACATTTCAATAACTCTTCCCAAGACGGGAGGCACATTTACTTTTAACGTTGCAACGGTGTACGGTCACTGTTTCCGCTCTCTCCCACCCAAGTAACCTGGCCCTGATGCTGCCCCTAAAACCCAGGCAGCACCCCTTGACCCACAGTCCAGCACACGGTACCCGAGCGGGATCTGTCCTTCCCTCCAGAGGGTAGCCACCGGTTCCTTTGGTGGCTGGGCCCTAGCCTGCTCTGCTGAGGGCCCTCCCTCCAACCTTCCTCTCCGGAGGCGGCCTGCGGAAACGGTAACGGTACCCAACATATTTACAAGCCACTAACGTTTGTGGTTGCCCTGCAGAGTTCACGGGCTTGTCCATGGCTAGTTCCCATGCATTAACTTTTAACGGTCCCCACGGGGACAACGGTGCCGGCTCCAGCCGGTTGCAAATCACACGGTGAATCAGGTGAAAACTCGGATAATCATTTTTCATCATCTTTCAACTTTGGCAAACTTTCAAACTTTTTTCAAACAGCAACAACACTCTTACATTTGCGGACCCCTTTTACTCATAGAACGGTCTCCCTGTACCTAAGTGGGGGTCTACCTAGGTTGGAACGGGTGGACCTTCGGAGCCCGGTGTCAGTGGTGCTAGATAGTGGGGTAGAGGGAACAATCGGTTCCTCCTCCCTGCTATAATGTGGAGCAGGCGGAGGTGCAGGGGAGCTGGGTGCAGGTTCATCCCTGGGCACTGGCATTGGTTCTGGCTCACGGTTAACCGCTTCCACTACTTCTTCATCCACGGGTTGTGGGAACAGTATCACTGGAAGGATCACCGCGCCGTTCTGTGTAGGCCAGTTTGCTGGGAAGTCACCCATTACAGTGTGGATTACCTCTGCTGCCTTCTCCACTGGTGGAGGAACCGGTACTTCAGCCTCTGCCTTCAACGCTGGGGGGCATTTTTTTAGATGGTCCCGGGAAACTGTGGCCAGGGTGCTCCCTTGGTCACGACTGATCTGGTAGGTCTTCCCATCTCCCCATTCTGTGGGTTGTATGACGTAAGGGACTTGCTCCCACTGATCATCCAGCTTGTGGGCTTTTCTCTTTCGTTTCAGTACCACATCTCCTGGCTGGAAAGGACCTGCGGGCGCCTTCTGATTGAACCGGTGCTCTTGCTGTTCTCGACTTCGACTGAGGTTTTTCTCCACATACTCCTGGATTTGCCGGTACTGTGCCCTCCTCCGACTTTCCCACTCTGCCGTTGAAGGGAGTGCTTCCGGGGCCTCCAACCCCATCTCCAGATCCACCGGCAGGCGGCCAGGCCGAGCCCTCATCAGATATGCCGGGGTGCACTTCGTCGAGCTGGACGGGATATTATTGTACATGTCGACCAAGTCGGGCAACTTTTCCGGCCACATGTTCCGTTCTTCCAGCGGCAGCGTCTTGAGGAGTCCCAGGACCAAGTGGTTCATTTTCTCGCACATGCCGTTGGTTTGGGCGTGGTACGGGGTGGTCCGAATCTTCTTGCAGCCGTACAACTGGCAGAATTCGTGAAAACACTTCTGCTTCAAAAGCCGGGCCTTGGTCTGTCAGCACCTTCTCGGGGTACCCGTGGGGTCGGCAGAAATAAGCCTGGAACGCTCGAGCAGCGGTTCGACCAGTTAGGTCCTTAACAGGGACGACCACCATAAATCTTGAATAGTGGTCTACCATGGTCAATGCATAGGTGTACCCACTTCGGCTAGGGGTGAGCTTGACATGGTCCAGGGCGACCAGCTCCAGCGGCTGATGGGTAACGATGGGATGTAATGGTGCCCTCTGGCTAGTCTCGTCCTTTCTCCTCAATGTACAAGGACCGCACTCTCGGCACCAGGCTTCCACCGATTCCCGCATCCCACTCCAATAGAACCGCTCCCTCAACAGCATCTCCAGCTTTTTCCACCCGAAGTGGCCAGCACCATCATGGTATGCCCGCAGGACAGTAGCGACCTCAGCTTGAGGGACGATCAACTGGCATATTTTCTCATGGGTTTTTGGGTTGATCAGCTCACGGCACAGCCTTCCTTGGTGTAGATAGAGCCGTTTTCGTTCTTTCCACAAGCGTTGAGCTTCGGCTGGAGCGCTAGGGTCCATTCCCATGGCGCCCTGTTCCACCAGAGTCTTGACAAGGCGGACAGCCGGCGCTTGGTCCTGGGCGTCCTGCCACTCTTGACTGGGCCGCGGGTCCAGATCCACCCTTTGCTGACATACTTGTACCCTCTCAGCAGGCGGCTGGTGAAACGCAGGCAACTCAATCTCCTCGAGGTCGTCATCCTCACACCCCTCTTCTGACAAATGGGGCATCCGGGAGAGTGCATCTGCATTGATGTTGACACGACCAGCTCGGTACTTTATGGTGAAATCATAGTTGGCTAACCGGGCTACCCACCGCTGCTCCAGCGCGCCCAACTTGGCCGTGTTCAGGTGAGTCAGCGGATTGTTGTCCGTGAATGCGGTGAACTTTGCTGCCGCCAAATAGTGCCGGAACCGCTCCGTGATAGCCCACACCAACGCCAGTAGCTCGAGCTTGAAGGAGCTATAGTTCTCAGGGTTCCTTTCGGTCGGCCGGAGTTTTCGGCTGGCGTAGGCAATCACCTTCTCCTTTCCATCCTGGACCTGGGAGAGGACCGCTCCTAGCCCCACGTTACTGGCGTCCGTGTGGAGGATGAATGGGCGCCCGTAGTCAGGGTACGCCAGGACCTCTTCTCCGGTCAGGGCCGCCTTCAGCTGGCAAAAGGACTCCTCATGCTTGTCCTCCCACGACAGTGGGGCTCCGACGGGTTTACCACCTTTGGTCTGTCCCACGAGGAGATCTTGCATGGGGGCGGCCATCTTCGTGTACCCCTTTATAAAGCGCCGATAGTACCCCACCAGACCCAGAAACTGCCTTACTTCTCTCACTGTAGTGGGCCTCGGCCAGCTTTGGATGGCAGTGATCTTCTCAGGGTCGGGGGCGACACCATCCGCACTTACCACGTGCCCTAGATATTGCACCCTGGGTTTCAGCAGATGGCATTTTGAGGGCTTCAACTTCATCCCGTACTTGGCAAGGGACGCGAACACCTCGGCCAGGTGTTCCAGATGGGCTTCATACGTCTGGGAATAAACAAACAATCACATCATCCAAATACAGCAGGACGGTCTCGAAGTTTAAATGTCCCAGACAGCACTCCATCAGCCGTTGAAGGTCCCGGGGGCATTGCACAGCCCAAACGGCATGCTATTGAATTCGCAGAGCCCCATCGGGGTGGTGAAGGCGGTCTTCTCCCGGTCCTCTGGGGCCACGGCCACTTGTCAGTATCCGCTGGTGAGGTCAAGGGTCGAGAAGTAGTTTGCAGTTCTTAGTGCAGCCAAAGATTCTTCAATACGAGGCAATGGATAGGCATCTTTATGGGTTATCTGGTTGATCTTCCGGTAGTCCACACACATCCGCATGGTACCATCCTTCTTCTTGACCAGTACCAACGGAGCGGCCCAGGGACTACAACTGTCCCGAATAACCCCTGCCTCCTTCATATTCTTCAACATATCTTTGGCACACTGGTAATGTGCAGGGGGAATAGGTCTATACCTCTCTTTGATAGGGGGATGTTCACCCGTGGGAATGTGGTGTTGGACCCCCTTGATCTGCCCAAAGTCTAGGGGGTGCTTACTGAAAACCTGTTCGTACTCCTGCACCACCCTGTGTACCCCCGCCCTGTGATGTGTAGGGGTATCATCAGTGCCCACATGTAGCTGTTGGTGCCACTCCTTGGTGTCCCCCTGGTGTGGGGAAGTGCTGGTGGTAGGTGGGAGTGTGGATGGACTGGCTTCCTGGATAGTGTGAGGGTCCAGGGTGAGCAGCTTGGCAATGGTGGCATACCGGGGGAGCCTGACTTCTTCCTCCCCACAGTTCAACACTCTCACAGGCACTCTCCCTTTCTTCACGTCTACCACCCCTCGGGCGGCTACTACAGTGGGCCAGTGCTCGGAAGGCATGGGCTCCATCATCGCAGGGTAGTCACGCCCCTGAGGCCCTACTGCTGCCCTACACCAGATCATCATCTCACTCTAAGGGGGCACAGTCAATGGAGCAACATCCATCACTCGCACTCCACCAATCTCCCCTCCGGTTGAGCTTACATGCTGGCGGTACATCAGGGCGCGGATCTCACGCTGCACAGCCCTCTGCCGGCTCCCCGCCGCCGTGGCGGCTAGCTGTTGCAATAGGTTCAACACATCAGCCATGCAGTGTTCCATCACATTGGTTCCCAGCACTATTTTCGGGTTATGATCACTAGGCTCATTCATGATCACAATCATACCCTGGTGTTGCAGTTCAGCCTGCCCCACTGTCATAGCCACCTGTTTATACCCCACCTGGGTCAATGGAAGTCCATTAGCGGCAATCAAATTTATACTATTGTCTGGAGGCGCCAGCTCGTCTGTGGCCCAATATCGCTGATACAACGTGTACGGTATGGTAGTTACCTGTGATCCAGTGTCCAAGAGAGCCATCACTGGTATGCCGTCCACAGCCATGGGGATGATGGGGCGGGCCCCGACATATCGGTCTCGCCAGTCCGGGGGGCCACAGTGTTCTACTCCTGAGGATTGGCCCGGGGCCCCAGGGGTTGCTCGTTTAACGGGCACTGTCGGTAATAATGGCCCGGCTTACGGCACTTGTAGCAGATTGGAGGTCTGCTCCGCGGGTTATTAGCGCTTCTCCGCTGCATCCAGGGAACATCTTCGGGACTGTCAGCAAGCTGTATCTGTGCTGGAGGCTGGGATCTGGTCAGAGGTTGTAGCGCAGCAAGGATCTTGGCAAGGTCTCCGTCCAGGCGACGGACCTGGGCTGCCAGTTCTTCCACTGTGCTGCTCGAGGCTGCAGGTATTAAGGAGGTTGGTTTGGCTGGGGCCGCCACAACGGGAGCTGTCTCAACGGGCCACGGGACGGGTTCCAGAGCTTCAGCAGCTGGGGGCTGTAGTGCTTTGATTGCTGTGTTAAAGGAGCGGGCTAAGTCCACATCAGGGTGTTCCAGGGCCCACAGCCGGAGTTGTTTACGATCCTCAGGGGACCTCATCCCCTGCGCAAATTGCTCCACTAACATCTTGTTGCTATCCGCCTCATTAATAGAGTTCACCCGCTTCAGCGTGCGGAGGGCGGTCTGCAGACGTAGAGCATAGTCCCGAATGCTATCCCCAGCTCGTTGCCGGCACTGGTAAAACTGCATCCTCAGCTCAGCTTCAGTCCGGGTCTCGAAGGCAGTCTGTAGCTTCTCGAAGATGGTGGCTACAGAGAGCCGGTCCCCCTCGGCCCAGGTCTCCGCTTCCTGCTCCGCCGCACCGGTTAACTGGCCTAGCACTATCGCTGCACGTTGCTTATCAGTCAGGGGGTACAGCTCTAGCAACGGGTTAAGCTTTTTCCGGAAGGCCTGTAAGGCATCCGGTTTCCCGTCATACTGCGGTAGCCAGGCAGCTCCGGGCGCATAGGGCAAGGAAAACGGCATGACCTGAGCAAGCGCGGGGGCCGCGGCACCTCCCGCCGGTCCGGCCGGGACCTGGGCAGGCCCATTCCCATCCGTGGGTGCCGCTGCGGCTGCGACCACCGCTCCTCCAGCGGCTCCGTCGGGCGCAGACATCTTGTTTCCGTCCCCCTTAGCTCCTTCCGGCCCCTCCTCTCTCGGGGCGGGGTATTGGCCTTCGCGCCTCTACTGCTCGAGAAGACGCTCGAGCGGGAACTTTTCGCGCCAAAGATGGCGGCTTCTGAAATTTTCCTGCCGGATACCTCCGGCGGTAACAAGGCGCACCTCTACCAGACGGCAGAGCGGTAAGATCCTGTTCGTGACGCCAAGTTGTCGCGGGCGGGGAGGAGGGTGTCAGCACACCGCGCTCACCCCTTCTGCTCGGGTCCGGCAGCTGCTCAGTGGTGGCTCGAGCGGTGGGCCGGATCCCGGGGTTTCTCGAGCGGCACTCCTCGCCCGTGAGTGAAAGGGGGGTTGTTTGGGGTGTTGGGATAATGTCCGTGACGCCACCCACGGTTGTGGTGATGTGTAGCACCACCGCTGCTCAATGCGGGGATCCCGGGGATGGTGATGGGGAGCAGCCAGGTGTTGTGTTGCCCCTCCGTGGGTAGGGGTTGGTGATCCCGGGGCCCGGTGATGGCTTGTGAGGTGCAGGGCCTGGTGGGCGCAGGGACGCCGGGGCAGCGCTGTGCCTTGCGGCACTATGGTACTCACTCAGCCTGAGACTTGGACACAGTTTGTACGGTAAACCAAACGGCTGGTAGGACGGTCCCACAGACGGCTGCTTTGCTTCCCCGGTAGGTGACGGTGATGTCCCTCTTCCTTGCACCTGTATGTACGGATGGTTGCGATGGGTCCCCACCGGTAACCCGCTCCCCGGCTTCAAGCTGGGCCGGAGGAGCACTACACTTTGCCCGCAGGCGCTGGCCCTCAGAGACTGGTGCCCTGGCGGTGGCGGTGCCTCTGTTGTACAGGTTGGACTGTTGCCTTCAATCGGGACTTGGTTGTTGGGGGAATCTACGTCCCCTTCACTGACGGATTCGGCAAATTTGGCGACTCCTAGCCTTGCCGGGGTCCGAGAGGCCCCTGCCCTGGTGCAGACTGTCTTTCGGAACACTGATCCAGACCACCGGGCACACAGCCAACGGGGTCCTTCCAGGAACTTCCAAACGGTCCCCCTTCGGACAGTCACCGCCGTCGCTGACCTTGCTGTTCTAGCCCTACACACAGCTGGGCTCTCAGGCTTTGCACTCGCTCTGCGCTGTCACCTCTTCTTGCTTTCCTCCTTTACTCCTTTTCTTTCCTCCACTTTCACTTCTTGGTTGTTTACTCTTGCCCTCCCTGGGCTCTAACTCGATGTTCACTCAAGCCCTGCCTGGGCTAATCTCCTTGTACTTCCTGCCTCCAGAACTGTGATCTCCTTGGTGGGCGGAGCCAACCACCTGGCCCACCCCCTGGTGTGAATCAACAGTCTCTGGAGGAAGGCAACAAGGATTTCTGGTTAGCAGATGTGCCTACCTGGAGTGTGGGGTGTGGTGGTGTTGTGACCTGTGTCCCCTGGCTTGCCCAGGGCGACACAGCATCACGAACTCAAACACGGCTCCGGCCGTACACCTATGTCCCCCCAAGCCGCCAACCCCTTTTAAAATCGGAGACCCTCGAGCCACCCACTGAAGGTCCGGACCCGAGCGGCTTGGCTGCCGTCGAGCACGGGGCGGCACATGATATGTATAGAATGCGCTTGAAGAGTATAAAAACAGCATCTGGCTGTAGCAGCCAGTAAGTATAATAGCTGCAGAGTAAGACGAGGACCTGATAATATTACATTTGCTCCTGACAGTTATGTCTGTTATGCTGTTATCACCAAGTGAACTTTGTCTGAACTTTTGTGAAAGGTCAGATGAATGAATTGTCCTTCATGTTATTACCGTAAATCTACATTAGTCAGGTATAGATCTAGTAAAGAGAAGACATTATAATGAGAGAACGCTTAATGTGCTGTGACAGCCTCCCCATTCCTGCCTGGGAACTTGTTATATTGGAGCAGCAGTATTTGCACACAAGGTGAAAGAATAAACTTGTCATGCAGAATTCGCTTTACTAGACAGGATACAACTGGAAAGTTATCATAAACCTGGTCGTAGAGCGACTTGCATTTAGGCAGGGGAATCTCACTTTCCTATTGCTTGCTATTTCTGAGTAGTGGTGATGTGTAGCATACAGACCACAAGTAAATCCAACACATCATTGTCTTCTTCGCATCATGTTATTCTAACATCTTCTTATGCACATGTGACACCCCTGGACTATCAGGTCGTCACAGGGTACTGCACAAACTGCCCTTCTGTGCGGTATTCCACCTCCCTCTTGGTTCTGGGTCCCTATCTTAATAGTGTTGCCTTCAAAAGCAAAAGTCCTAGATACACCCTGCACCACACCCACCAGGCAGACCAGTGGACAGCTTGAGTGGAATAGAGTCGCCCACCTGGGGGGGAGGGGATGTCAGGAAGGGGAGGTGAGGAGTGCAGTCAGAGTAGAGTCGGAGAGTAGTCAGAGAGGGTGAGAAAGAGGAAGTCGGCAGCGGTGGCTCCTGGAGAAGCTATCTAGGTTGGAAACTGGTCTGGGCCTAGAGGAGTCGGACCCCTGGTCGCAGAAGATTGTGGCAAGGTGCCTGGACCTGTCGAGGAGGACAGCCGGCACCCTAGCACGGTCACCGGTCTGGGACCAAAGGCACGACGGGGTACACAGACCCTAGGTTGGTGAGTAGCTTCAGGCAACCCGACAATTCACCTGAGGAGAATGGAGCCTTTATGATCTGTTCCCACCTGCTCCAGAATCGGTGCATTAGCGCAATGAGGGGGATAGGACTTTCCAATCCCAAACGGTCCAGAAAATCCCAAGTGTGAGCCCTGAGAGCAATCTCCCACACTTAGCCACAGTGGGGAGCGGGGCCCGGCAAGTTCCATACTACTGGGCCACCTCGTTGAAGTTAAACTTAGTGCCAGGAGGCAGGTCACGGATCACCAGGCAACGGGACGGGACCCGGACGAGCTCCCCTCAGCGGCAGCGGTACCCAGAGAATTGGTTTACCCGGTTGTCAGCGTCTGCTTATGAACCGAGTACGAGAGTGACCCCTGCATCCCACACAGAGTCCCGGGGCTTCCCCCCTACCCGTGGAGGGCTACGACACCTTGCTTCCCCACTTAATCACCCCGGGTACTCCCAACAGCAGTACTCCCAATTACCATACACCACGGGTGGCGTCACGAACTATACATCAACTCCCCTGAAAATACCCCCCTTCATTTGAGTTTCCGCACAACCCCGGGTCCAGAGACCCTCGAGCCACACCGAACCCGGATCCCAGCAGCTCGGCTGCTTCCACGGGGGCGGCACACACATAAGGCAATACAACAGGCTATATAGTACACAAAACATTGCATTTGCACTTGCAATAGTGGATATAGGTTGTCTGCCATGTTTATTTATTCTTTCCCTGATATGGTTCTGACTCGCCCACTCCAGGGCTATGGGACACCCGGTGCCGGGCCGGACTAGTCTGGGGGGCGTCAGTGGTGGCGGGGCCCGACTCCGTGGCCCTGGTGGGTGTCAGTTTAATATGGCTGGTGACTTGGGAGCAATTAAAGTATTTGTTTCGTGACGCCACCTGTGGTCTGCGGCTATTAAGCCGCCGCTGCTGTGTAAGGCCTCCGGGGTGATGATACGGCAGCAATGGTGGTACTGCTCCCCACAGGTGGAGCGGAGCCCCGGGGACACTGTTAGTGCTCGTGAAAGTCTATGGTGTTGTGTGGCTAAGACGGTGCAGGGCCGACAGGCAATGAAAGAACCAGGCACAAACAAACAGTCTCTTTACCTTCTCCTCTTTTACTTTAGGAACAGTCCAATCCTGGGAGACCGTCACAGGTGGTGAAGGGGATCCGGTCGGCCTGGAAGTACTTGGGGTGATCTTTCTGGCCAGCTGAGTATGAGGCCTACTCCTGTTCCTTTCTTTACTACGATAGGACCCTGCTTCTCTGGATCCAGCAATGGCCCTCTTTGCTGCTGGGACCGGTGGTACGTCCCTTTCCCTCTGGTAGGCTGCGCAGGCCCTCTCTGGTGCTTCTCTGCTGGAGTCCACACCGGGCCCTGATGCTGCAGCTGTACCTTCGGGCTGTTTATGGGCCAGGTGCTTGCAGCTCTCCTGCCCTTCGGATTCGGCTACCAGGGAGTATTTTAAGCCCTGGTGGCCACAGACTCCGATGTCCGAGTCTCTTCTCTGCTACTCCTGCTTCCCTGGGCCAAGCGGTTCCAGCTCCAGGCCCCAGATCCACAGGACAGCACACTCTGCGTCTGCTTCCTTTCACTTCTCTCTACAGACTGAACACTACTTCCTCCCTCAGGTCAGACTTAAGGAATGCTCCCTGGAATTCCAGGTTCAGAGCTCCCCCTGCTGGCCGGAGGGAGAACTGCGTTGGATGTTAAACTTGCTGGCCAATGGACCTCCCAATTACCTACAGGCTCAGCATTAACCCTTTGGGAGGGCAATGCTGTTGTGGCGACCAGGTCCTGGGGCGCCACAGTTCCCTTAGTGTAGTCTTCAGTTTCCATGAAGCTTCTGGCTTTGCAAAGTGGATGGTGTCTCAACACACTGCCCTTGCTTTGCTTCAATCTTAAGAGTGCTTTACACGCTGCGACATCACTAACGATATATCGTCGGGGGTCACGTCGTTAGTGATGCACATCCGGCGCCGTTAGCGACATCGCAGCGTGACACCAAGGAGCGACGATCAATGAGTGCAAAAACGTAAAAAATCGTTGCTCGTTTACACGTCACTCCTTTACAAAATATCGTTGCTGCTGCAGGTACGATGTTGTTCGTCGTTCCTGCGGCAGCACACATCGCAATGTGTGACACCGCAGGAGTGACGAACATCTCCTTATCTGCATCTACCGGCAATGAGGAAGGAAGGAGGTGGGCGGCATGTTCCGGCCGCTCATCTCCGTCCCTCCTCTGCTATTGGACAGCTGCCGTGTGACACCGCACGAACCGCCCCCTTAGAAGGAGGCGGATCGCCGGCCAGAGCGACGTCGGAGGGAAGGTAAGTCCGAGTGACGGGTGTTAGCGATGTTGTGCGCCACACAAGTCCAAGCGCTACTCACAGCGCGAAACAGGCTGTTGTCCGCTCCCCGTCCCTGCACTCAGTCCTCTCCCCACTGTTCCTGAGCTTGTCTGCGATAGCAGAATAAAGTTTTTTGGCCAATTACCTTGTGAGCTACCGCCTTCTTTTCCTGGATTGCTAAATAAAGATGAGGTGCTAGTGATGGGGGGAGACCCCGCTCATCTATGTATAAATATTACACTGCACACTCAATGACAAGTGAATAGTAGGTTTATTCAGAATCAAAAAAGCCAAGCAAAGGAACTAAACATAGAGGCAGATGTATAATCTCTGACGTTTCGGCTAACGGCCTTGTTCACAGAGTTCGCTGCCCAGGATGGTTCACAGTTCCAGAGGAAACAGCTGTGGCTGTAGGATTATAAGTTTGAATGAATTAATGGAGGTGGCATGTAGTCTGAGCCTAAGTGAATGCCAGCACTCCCGTGCCTGGGCTGAATGTAGGCTCTACATACAGCCCAGGCACGGGAGTGCCGGAATTCACTTAGGCTCAGACTACATGCCACTGGCATTTAGGACCTAACCTCCATTCAAATTTATAATCCTACAGCCACAGCTGTTTCCTCTGGAACTATGAACTATCCTGGGCAGCAAACTCTGTGAACAAGGCCACTGGCCGAAACATCAGAGATTATACATCTGCATCAATGTTAAGTTCCTTTGCTTGGCTATTTTGATTCTGAATAAACCTACTATTCACTTGTCATTGCGTGTGCAGTGTAATATTTATACATTGCATACTGTATGTACAGCACCCGAACAGTGATTTTGTTTTGTAAAGTCCGTGTTCGGTACAAACCCTGAACTTTACAGTTTGCATTAGTTCATCTCTAGTCATAATTTACCGCCCCCGTAGCAGCAGCCGAGACGCTCGGATCCGGAGCCACGGTTGCTTGAGGGGTCTCCGGACCCGGGGGATCCGCGCGGACACTCAAATTAAAAAAGGAGTGGGGGAGTATATGTGACGCCCTGGCCAGCCAGGTAGTCACAGAAAGGCTATGTGCGCACGTTGCGTAATTACATGCAGTTACGCTGCGATCTGCACCACAGCGTAACTGCATGCGTCCTGCGTCCCCGGCATAATCTATGGAGATTGTGCCGGAGACGTGCGCACGTGGCGTATTAGAGCGCAGCGCTTCGGCTGCTGCCCGAAGCGCGCGTTCTAAGTAATGACATGTCACTTCTTTCATGCGCTCTGCATGCAGCTCCTGCTCTGTCTATGGCAGGGGCTGGGAGGGGCTACATGCAGAGCGCATGAAATCGGCTTTTGTTTCTGCAGCGATTTGTAGCGCACGTGTGCTGTTCAAAATCGGTGCAGAAATTTCTGCAGGGCCAGTACGCAACGTGCGCATATAGACAAAGAGTTAAACCGCCTTGGTACCACCTGATCCCACACTGGTACAGTGAGGCAGCCGCCCCCTCCCACCAGTGTAACAAAAAGAGCAGAAGGGGAGGCGTTGAGTCAGTCAGTGGAAGGAGAGCAGACAAGGGCTGCAGCTCTTGTGCTGCTGGGGAAGTGGAGCAAGGAAAAGGCAGAGTCTTGGAGCTGAAGTGGAGAGTAGGCTCAGGGGTACCCGTAGTGGACCGGGGCAGGAGAGACAGAGAGAGAGAGAGAGACAGACAGAGAGAGAGACAGAGACAGAGAGAGACAGAGAGAGAGAGAGACAGAGAGAGAGAGAGAGACAGAGAGAGAGAGACAGACAGAGAGAGAGAGAGAGACAGAGAGAGAGAGAGACAGAGAGAGAGAGACACAGAGAGAGAGACAGAGAGAGAGAGACAGAGAGAGACAGACCTGCTTCTTGTACCGGGTGTGGGATCAGAACACCCCCGTACCAAAGACCTATGGACACCGACAATTTCTGGTTAAGTACTGGACTCTGTTTCCTGACCCCTACACATGAAAGCAGCCTCATCCAACACCAGGACAACCGAACTGTAAGTGTGCTGATCCCTGCAAGCCCTGCCACCACCAGAACTCCCAATCGGGCCCCAGGACTACAACTCCCCTTCCCGTGGAGGGGATCCCACCTTGCTGCCCCACACCATCAGTCCCGGGCACGGTCCCCAGAGGCAGCGTCAGTGCCACCATTTCATCACCACAACCCACGGGTGGTGTCTTAGACAATCTCCCTTTACATATTCCCCTTTTGTTGTGGAGCCTGGGATCACAGACCGGGTCACGCCACCGTGATACTTCTAGAAGCGACCCCATTGGCCCGGTTCTGAGTACCCCCTATCCCTGGGTGACATATATACACGGGATTAGGAAAGTTTGGGACGCCACCCACGGTATGTGGTAAGTTAGGGTACCACCGCTGCTGTTGGGGGATGCCCGGTGGCGGTGGTATGGCAGCTGGGTGTTTTAACCCCTCCGTGGGTAGGGGGTTTTTGCCCCAGGAGCCCGGTGGTTGTGATGTAGGGGTGCCGTTGGGGGTAGGAGAAGGGTCTTTCAGTGTACTCACTCAGTCCCGAAATAACCACACCGACAGCTTGTAAACCAGAGTCCTGAGCACCACTGCAGCTGGGAGGAAGCACGCTTGGGTCCATGTCCTTGGTGTAAACAGTTAGTCTGTGACCCTTTCCTTGGCACCTGTGTTTTCTTTTTTGGACCCTCAAGTCTGAAACTTTCTGGGTCCCGCTCACCCGTATGGCTAACGGAGTGAGCTTGCTCTCAGAGTTCACGCATAGGATTTCTTTGGACTGTATTGGGGAAGTCCTATCCCATCAGTGCGCTAGTACCCTGATTTTGGAGCGGGTTGGGGATGACACTTGAAGTCTTCACACCCGTCGGGTAAATTACCAGGACGCATGAAGCTACTTCCCGGCCTAGGGTCCATGTACCATGTTGTGCCCTGGCCCCTGCCCGGTAATAGCGCAAGGCCGCCGGCCGCGCTCCTCGGCAGTCCGTGCCCCCTGACACGATCCCCTGCGACCGGGGTTCCAGCTCCTACCAGGCCCAGACCAACGTCTGCCACCTAGTACTCAGGAGCCCTGCTCCACCTGTGACCTCTCCTCACGAGAGTCACTTCCTTCTCCTTCCACTACCACTTCACCTCTCACTTTCTCACTCTCCCCTACAAACCCCCCATATGGGTGGCCCTATTCCCTTCAGGCTTCCCAATGGTGTGTCTGGTGGGTACAGTGCAAAGTGTTCCTAGGGTTTTGATTGGCTTAGCTGTTGGCAACACCAAAGGACCAGGACGGAAAAGAAAGGACCAGGACAGAAAAGAAAGGACCAGGACGGAAAAGAAAGGACCAGGACGGAAAAGAAAGGACCAGGACGGAAAAGAAAGGACCAGGACGGAAAAGAAAGGAAAAGAAAGAACCAGGACGGAAAAGAAAGGACCAGGACGGAAAAGAAAGGACCAGGACGGAAAAGAAAGGACCAGGACGGAAAAGAAAGGACCAGGACGGAAAAGAAAGGACCAGGACGGAAAAGAAAGGACCAGGACGGAAAAGAAAGGACCAGGACGGAAAAGAAAGGACCAGGACGGAAAATAAAGGAAAAGAAAGGACCAGGACGGAAAAGAAAGGAAAAGAAAGGACCAGGACGGAAAAGAAAGAACCAGGACGGAAAAGAAAGAACCAGGACGGAAAAGAAAGGACCAGGACGGAAAAGAAAGGACCAGGACGGAAAAGAAAGGAAAAGAAAGGACCAGGACGGAAAAGAAAAGGACCAGGACGGAAAATAAAGGAAAAGAAAGGACCAGGACGGAAAAGAAAAGGACCAGGACGGAAAAGAAAGGAAAAGAAAGGACCAGGACGGAAAAGAAAGGAAAAGAAAGGACCAGGACGGAAAAGAAAGGAAAAGAAAGGACCAGGACGGAAAAGAAAGGAAAAGAAAGGAAAAGGACGGAAAAGAAAGGAAAAGAAAGGACCAGGACGGAAAAGAAAGGACCAGGACGGAATAGAAAGGAAAAGAAAGGACCAGGATGGAAAAGAAAAGGACCAGGACGGAAAAGAAAAGGACCAGGACGGAAAAGAAAAGGACCAGGACGGAAAAGAAAAGGACCAGGACGGAAAAGAAAGGAAAAGAAAGGACCAGGACGGAAAAGAAAGGAAAAGAAAGGACCAGGACGGAAAAGAAAAGGACCAGGACGGAAAAGAAAAAAGGACCAGGACGGAAAAGAAAGGACCAGGACGGAAAAGAAAGGACCAGGACGGAAAAGAAAAAGGACCAGGACGGAAAAGAAAAAGGACCAGGACGGAAAAGAAAAAGGACCAGGACGGAAAAGAAAGGAAAAGAAAGGACCAGGACGGAAAAGAAAGGAAAAGAAAGGACCAGGACGGAAAAGAAAGGAAAAGAAAGGACCAGGACGGAAAAGAAAGGAAAAGAAAGGACCAGGACGGAAAAGAAAGGAAAAGAAAGGAAAAGGACGGAAAAGAAAAGGACCAGGACGGAAAAGAAAAGGACCAGGACGGAAAAGAAAAGGACCAGGACGGAAAAGAAAGGAAAAGAAAGGACCAGGACGGAAAAGAAAGGACCAGGACGGAAAAGAAAGGAAAAGAAAAGGACCAGGACGGAAAAGAAAGGACCAGGACGGAAAAGAAAGGACCAGGACGGAAAAGAAAAAGGACCAGGACGGAAAAGAAAAAGGACCAGGACGGAAAAGAAAAGGACCAGGACGGAAAAGAAAGGAAAAGAAAGGACCAGGATGGAAAAGAAAGGAAAAGAAAGGACCAGGACGGAAAAGAAAGGAAAAGAAAGGAAAAGGACGGAAAAGAAAAGGACCAGGACGGAAAAGAAAAGGACCAGGACGGAAAAGAAAAGGACCAGGACGTAAAAGAAAGGAAAAGAAAGGACCAGGACGGAAAAGAAAGGACCAGGACGGAAAAGAAAGGAAAAGAAAGGACCAGGACGGAAAAGAAAAGGACCAGGACGGAAAAGAAAAAAGGACCAGGACGGAAAAGAAAGGACCAGGACGGAAAAGAAAGGAAAAGAAAAGGACCAGGACGGAAAAGAAAGGAAAAGAAAGGACCAGGACGGAAAAGAAAGGACCAGGACGGAAAAGAAAGGAAAAGAAAAGGACCAGGACGGAAAAGAAAGGACCAGGACGGAAAAGAAAAAGGACCAGGACGGAAAAGAAAAAGGACCAGGACGGAAAAGAAAAGGACCAGGACGGAAAAGAAAGGAAAAGAAAGGACCAGGACGGAAAAGAAAGGAAAAGAAAGGACCAGGACGGAAAAGAAAGGAAAAGAAAGGAAAAGGACGGAAAAGAAAAGGACCAGGACGGAAAAGAAAAGGACCAGGACGGAAAAGAAAAGGACCAGGACGGAAAAGAAAAGGACCAGGACGGAAAAGAAAGGAAAAGAAAGGACCAGGACGGAAAAGAAAGGAAAAGAAAGGACCAGGACGGAAAAGAAAGGAAAAGAAAGGACCAGGACGGAAAAGGAAAAGAAAGGACCAGGACGGAAAAGGAAAAGAAAGGACCAGGACGGAAAAGAAAGGAAAAGGACGGAAAAGAAAGGACCAGGACGGAAAAGAAAGGACCAGGACGGAAAAGAAAGGAAAAGAAAAGGACCAGGACGGAAAAGAAAGGACCAGGACGGAAAAGAAAGGACCAGGACGGAAAAGAAAGGAAAAGAAAAGGACCAGGACGGAAAAGAAAGGACCAGGACGGAAAAGAAAGGACCAGGACGGAAAAAAAAGGACCAGGACAGAAAAGGAAGGACCAGGACAGAAAAGAAAGGACCAGGACGGAAAAGAAAGGACCAGGACGGAAAAGAAAGGAAAAGAAAGGACCAGGATGGAAAAGAAAAGGACCAGGATGGAAAAGAAAAGGACCAGGACGGAAAAGAAAGGAAAAGAAAGGACCAGGACGGAAAAGAAAAGGACCAGGACGGAAAAGAAAAGGACCAGGACGGAAAAGAAAAGGACCAGGACGGAAAAGAAAAGGACCAGGACGGAAAAGAAAAAGGACCAGGACGGAAAAGAAAAAAGGACCAGGACGGAAAAGAAAAGGACCAGGACGGAAAAGAAAAGGAGCAGGACGGAAAAGAAAGGAAAAGAAAGGACCAGGACGGAAAAGAAAGGACCAGGACGGAAAAGAAAGGAAAAGAAAGGACCAGGACGGAAAAGAAAGGACCAGGACGGAAAAGAAAGGACCAGGACGGAAAAGAAAGGACCAGGACGGAAAAGAAAGGAAAAGAAAGGACCAGGACGGAAAAGAAAGGAAAAGAAAGGACCAGGACGGAAAAGGAAAAGAAAGGAAAAGGACGGAAAAGAAAGGACCAGGACGGAAAAGAAAGGACCAGGACGGAAAAGAAAGGACCAGGACGGAAAAGAAAGGACCAGGACGGAAAAGAAAGGAAAAGAAAAGGACCAGGACGGAAAAGAAAGGACCAGGACGGAAAAGAAAGGAAAAGAAAGGACCAGGACGGAAAAGAAAGGACCAGGACGGAAGAGAAAGGACCAGGACGGAAAAGAACGGAAAAGAACGGACCAGGACGGAAAAGAACGGACCAGGACGGAAAAGAACGGAAAAGAACGGAAAAGAAAGGACCAGGACGGAAAAGAAAGGACCAGGACGGAAAAGAAAGGACCAGGACGGAAAAGAAAGGACCAGGACGGAAAAGAAAGGAAAAGGACGGAAAAGGACGGAAAAGAAAGGACCAGGACGGAAAAGGAAGGAAAAGAAAGGACCAAGACGGAAAAGAAAGGACCAGGACGGAAAAGAAAGGACCAGGACGGAAAAGAAAGGAATAGAAAGGACCAGGACGGAAAAGAAAGGAAAAGAAAGGACCAGGACGGAAAAGGAAAAGAAAGGACCAGGACGGAAAAGAAAGGAAAAGAAAGGACGAGGACGGAAAAGAAAGGAAAAGAAAGGACCAGGACGGAAAAGAAAGGAAAAGAAAGGACCAGGACGGAAAAGAAAGGAAAAGAAAGGACCAGGACGGAAAAGGAAAAGAAAGGACCAGGACGGAAAAGAAAGGAAAAGGACGGAAAAGAAAGGACCAGGACGGAAAAGAAAAGGACCAGGACGGAAAAGAAAGGACCAGGACGGAAAAGAAAGGACCAGGACGGAAAAGAAAGGACCAGGACGGAAAAGAAAGGAAAAGAAAAGGACCAGGACGGAAAAGAAAGGACCAGGACGGAAAAGAAAGGACCAGGACGGAAAAAAAAAGGACCAGGACAGAAAAGAAAGGACCAGGACGGAAAAGAAAGGACCAGGACGGAAAAGGACCAGGACGGAAAAGAAAGGAAAAGAAAGGACCAGGACGGAAAAGAAAGGACCAGGACAGAAAAGAAAGGACCAGAACGGAAAAGAAAGGACCAGGACGGAAAAAAAAAAAGGACCAGGACAGAAAAGAAAGGACCAGGACGGAAAAGAAAGGACCAGGACGGAAAAGAAAGGACCAGGACGGAAAAGAAAGGACCAGGACGGAAAAGAAAGGAAAAGAAAGGACCAGGACGGAAAAGAAAGGAAAAGAAAGGACCAGGACGGAAAAGAAAAGGACCAGGATGGAAAAGAAAAAGGACCAGGACGGAAAAGAAAAGGACCAGGACGGAAAAGAAAGGAAAAGAAAGGACCAGGACGGAAAAGAAAGGAAAAGAAAGGACCAGGACGGAAAAGAAAGGAAAAGAAAGGACCAGGACAGAAAAGAAAGGAAAAGAAAGGACCAGGACGGAAAAGAAAGGAAAAGAAAGGACCAGGACGGAAAAGAAAGGACCAGGACGGAAAAGAAAGGACCAGGACGGAAAAGAAAGGACCAGGACGGAAAAGAAAGGACCAGGACGGAAAAGGACGGAAAAGGACGGAAAAAAAAGGACCAGGACGGAAAAGAAAGGACCAGGACGGAAAAGAAAGGACCAGGACGGAAAAGGACGGAAAAGAAAGGACCAGGACGGAAAAGAAAGGAAAAGAAAGGACCAGGACGGAAAAGAAAAGGACCAGGACGGAAAAGAAAAAGGACCAGGACGGAAAAGAAAAGGACCAGGACGGAAAAGAAAAAGGACCAGGACGGAAAAGAAAAGGACCAGGACGGAAAAGAAAGGAAAAGAAAGGACCAGGACGGAAAAGAAAGGAAAAGAAAGGACCAGGACGGAAAAGAAAGGAAAAGAAAGGACCAGGACGGAAAAGAAAGGAAAAGAAAGGACCAGGACAGAAAAGAAAGGAAAAGAAAGGACCAGGACGGAAAAGAAAGGAAAAGAAAGGACCAGGACGGAAAAGAAAGGAAAAGAAAGGACCAGGACGGAAAAGAAAGGACCAGGACGGAAAAGAAAGGACCAGGACGGAAAAGAAAGGACCAGGACGGAAAAGAAAGGACCAGGACGGAAAAGGACGGAAAAGGACGGAAAAAAAAGGACCAGGACGGAAAAGAAAGGACCAGGACGGAAAAGAAAGGACCAGGACGGAAAAGAAAAGGACCAGGACGGAAAAGAAAAGGACCAGGACGGAAAAGAAAGGAAAAGAAAGGACCAGGATGGAAAAGAAAGGACCAGGACGGAAAAGAAAGGACCAGGACGGAAAAGAAAGGACCAGGACGGAAAAGAAAGGACCAGGACGGAAAAGAAAGGAAAAGAAAGGACCAGGACGGAAAAGAAAGGACCAAGACGAAAAAGAAAGGACCAGGACGGAAAAGAAAGGACCAGGACGGAAAAGAACGGACCAGGACGGAAAAGAAAGGACCAGGACAGAAAAGAACGGAAAAGAAAGGACCAGGACAGAAAAGAAAGGACCAGGACGGAAAAGAAAGGACCAGGAAGGAAAAGGACGGAAAAGGACGGAAAAGAAAGGAAAAGGACCAGGACGGAAAAGAAAGGACCAGGACGGAAAAGAAAGGACCAGGACGGAAAAGAAAGGACCAGGACGGAAAAGAAAGGACCAGGACGGAAAAGAAAGGACCAGGACGGAAAAGAAAGGACCAGGACGGAAAAGAAAGGACCAGGACGGAAAAGAAAAGGACCAGGACGGAAAAGAAAGGACCAGGACGGAAAAGAACGGAAAAGAACGGAAAAGAAAAGGACCAGGACGGAAAAGAAAAGGACCAGGACGGAAAAGAACGGAAAAGAAAGGACCAGGACAGAAAAGAAAGGACCAGGACGGAAAAGAAAGGACCAGGAAGGAAAAGGACGGAAAAGGACGGAAAAGAAAGGAAAAGGACCAGGACGGAAAAGAAAGGACCAGGACGGAAAAGAAAGGACCAGGACGGAAAAGAAAGGACCAGGACGGAAAAGAAAGGACCAGGACGGAAAAGAAAGGACCAGGACGGAAAAGAAAGGACCAGGACGGAAAAGAAAGGACCAGGACGGAAAAGAACGGAAAAGAAAAGGACCAGGACGGAAAAGAAAAGGACCAGGACGGAAAAGAAAGGACCAGGACAGAAAAGAAAGGACCAGGACGGAAAAGAAAGGACCAGGAAGGAAAAGGACGGAAAAGGACGGAAAAGAAAGGAAAAGGACCAGGACGGAAAAGAAAGGACCAGGACGGAAAAGAAAGGACCAGGACGGAAAAGAAAGGACCAGGACGGAAAAGAAAGGACCAGGACGGAAAAGAAAGGACCAGGACGGAAAAGAAAGGACCAGGACGGAAAAGAAAAGGACCAGGACGGAAAAGAAAAGGACCAGGACGGAAAAGAAAAGGACCAGGACGGAAAAGAAAGGACCAGGACGGAAAAGAACGGAAAAGAACGGAAAAGAAAAGGACCAGGACGGAAAAGAAAAGGACCAGGACGGAAAAGAAAAGGACCAGGACGGAAAAGAAAGGAAAAAGGAAGGAAAAGAACGGAAAAGAAAGGACCAGGACGGAAAAGAAAGGACCAGGACGGAAAAGAAAGGAAAAGAAAGGAAAAGAACGGAAAAGAACGGAAAAGAAAAGGACCAGGACGGAAAAGAAAAGGACCAGGACGGAAAAGAAAAGGACCAGGACGGAAAAGAAAAGGACCAGGACGGAAAAGAAAAGGACCAGGACGGAAAAGAAAGGAAAAAGGAAGGAAAAGAACGGAAAAGAAAGGACCAGGACGGAAAAGAAAGGACCAGGACGGAAAAGAAAGGAAAAGAAAGGAAAAGAACGGAAAAGAAAGGACCAGGATGGAAAAGAAAGGACCAGGACGGAAAAGAAAGGACCAGGACGGAAAAGAAAGGACCAGGACGGAAAAGAACGGAAAAGAACGGAAAAGAACGGAAAAGAAAGGACCAGGACGGAAAAGAAAGGACCAGGACGGAAAAGAAAGGACCAGGACGGAAAAGAAAGGAAAAGAAAGGAAAAGAACGGAAAAGAAAGGACCAGGATGGAAAAGAAAGGACCAGGACGGAAAAGAAAGGACCAGGACGGAAAAGAAAGGACCAGGACGGAAAAGAACGGAAAAGAACGGAAAAGAACGGAAAAGAAAGGACCAGGACGGAAAAGAAAGGACCAGGACGGAAAAGAACGGAAAAGAAAGGACCAGGACGGAAAAGAAAGGACCAGGACGGAAAAGAAAGGACCAGGACGGAAAAGAAAGGACCAGGACGGAAAAGAACGGAAAAGAAAGGACCAGGACGGAAAAGAAAGGACCAGGACGGAAAAGAAAGGACCAGGACGGAAAAGAACGGAAAAGAACGGAAAAGGACGGAAAAGAACGGAAAAGAAATGACCAGGATGGAAAAGAAAGGACCAGGATGGAAAAGAAAGGACCAGGATGGAAAAGAAAGGACCAGGACGGAAAAGAAAGGACCAGGACGGAAAAGAAAGGACCACGACGGAAAAGAACGGAAAAGAACGGAAAAGAACGGAAAAGAACGGAAAAGAACGGAAAAGAACGGACCAGGATGGAAAAGAAAGGACCAGGACGGAAAAGAAAGGAAAAGGACGGAAAAGAAAGGAAAAGGACGGAAAAGGAAAAGAAAGGACCAGGACGGAAAAGAAAGGACCAGGACGGAAAAGGACCAGGACGGAAAAGAAAGGACCAGGACGGAAAAGAAAGGACCAGGACGGAAAAGAAAGGACCAGGACGGAAAAGAAAGGACCAGGACGGAAAAGAAAAGGACCAGGACGGAAAAGAAAAGGACCAGGACGGAAAAGAAAAGGACCAGGACGGAAAAGAAAAGGACCAGGACGGAAAAGAACGGAAAAGAAAGGACCAGGACAGAAAAGAAAGGACCAGGACGGAAAAGAAAGGAAAAAGGAAGGAAAAGAACGGAAAAGAAAGGACCAGGACGGAAAAGAAAGGACCAGGACGGAAAAGAAAGGAAAAGAAAGGAAAAGAACGGAAAAGAAAGGACCAGGACGGAAAAGAAAGGACCAGGACGGAAAAGAAAGGACCAGGACGGAAAAGAAAGGAAAAGAAAGGAAAAGAACGGAAAAGAAAGGACCAGGACGGAAAAGAAAGGACCAGGACGGAAAAGAAAGGACCAGGACGGAAAAGAAAGGACCAGGACGGAAAAGAACGGAAAAGAACGGAAAAGAACGGAAAAGAAAGGACCAGGACGGAAAAGAAAGGACCAGGACGGAAAAGAAAGGACCAGAACGGAAAAGAACGGAAAAGAACGGAAAAGAACGGAAAAGAACGGAAAAGAACGGAAAAGAAAGGACCAGGATGGAAAAGAAAGGACCAGGACGGAAAAGAAAGGAAAAGGACGGAAAAGAAAGGACCAGGACGGAAAAGAAAGGAAAAGGACGGAAAAGAAAGGACCAGGACGGAAAAGGAAAAGAAAGGACCAGGACGGAAAAGAAAGGACCAGGACGGAAAAGGACCAGGACGGAAAAGAAAGGACCAGGACGGAAAAGGACCAGGACGGAAAAGAAAGGACCAGGACGGAAAAGAAAGGACCAGGACGGAAAAGAAAGGACCAGGACGGAAAAGAAAGGACCAGGACGGAAAAGAAAGGACCAGGACGGAAAAGAAAGGACCAGGACGGAAAAGAAAGGACCAGGACGGAAAAGAACGGAAAAGAAAGGACCAGGACGGAAAAGAAAGGACCAGGATGGAAAAGAAAGGACCAGGACGGAAAAGAAAGGACCAGGACGGAAAAGAAAGGAAAAGAACGGAAAAGAACGGAAAAGAACGGAAAAGAAAGGACCAGGACGGAAAAGAAAGGACCAGGACGGAAAAGAAAGGACCAGGACGGAAAAGAACGGAAAAGAACGGAAAAGAACGGAAAAGAACGGAAAAGAACGGAAAAGAACGGAAAAGAACGGAAAAGAACGGAAAAGAACGGAAAAGAACGGAAAAGAACGGAAAAGAAAGGAAAAGAAAGGAAAAGAAAGGAAAAGAAAGGACCAGGACGGAAAAGAACGGAAAAGAAAGGACCAGGACGGAAAAGAAAGGACCAGGACGGAAAAGAAAGGACCAGGACGGAAAAGAAAGGACCAGGACGGAAAAGAAAGGACCAGGACGGAAAAGAAAGGACCAGGACGGAAAAGAAAGGACCAGGACGGAAAAGAACGGAAAAGAACGGAAAAGAACGGAAAAGAACGGAAAAGAACGGAAAAGAACGGAAAAGAACGGAAAAGAACGGAAAAGAACGGAAAAGAAAGGAAAAGAAAGGAAAAGAAAGGAAAAGAAAGGAAAAGAAAGGAAAAGAAAGGACCAGGACGGAAAAGAACGGAAAAGAAAGGACCAGGACGGAAAAGAAAGGACCAGGACGGAAAAGAAAGGACCAGGACGGAAAAGAAAGGACCAGGACGGAAAAGAAAGGACCAGGACGGAAAAGAACGGAAAAGAACGGAAAAGAACGGAAAAGAAAGGACCAGGACGGAAAAGAAAGGACCAGGACGGAAAAGAACGGAAAAGAAAGAACTAGGACGGAAAAGAAAGGACCAGGACGGAAAAGAAAGGACCAGGACGGAAAAGAAAGGACCAGGACGGAAAAGGAAAAGAAAGGACCAGGACGGAAAAGAACGGAAAAGAAAGGACCAGGACGGAAAAGAAAGGACCAGGACGGAAAAGAAAGGACCAGGACGGAAAAGAAAGGACCAGGACGGAAAAGAAAGGAAAAGGACGGAAAAGAAAGGAAAAGGACGGAAAAGAAAGGACCAGGATGGAAAAGAAAGGACCAGGACAGAAAAGAACGGAAAAGAAAGGACCAGGACGGAAAAGAAAGGACCAGGACGGAAAAGAAAAGGACCAGAACGGAAAAGAAAAGGACCAGGACGGAAAAGAACGGAAAAGAAAGGACCAGGACGGAAAAGAACGGAAAAGAAAGGACCAGGACAGAAAAGAAAGGACCAGGACGGAAAAGAAAGGAAAAAGGAAGGAAAAGAACGGAAAAGAAAGGACCAGGACGGAAAAGAAAGGACCAGGACGGAAAAGAAAAGGACCAGAACGGAAAAGAAAAGGACCAGGACGGAAAAGAACGGAAAAGAAAGGACCAGGACGGAAAAGAACGGAAAAGAAAGGACCAGGACAGAAAAGAAAGGACCAGGACGGAAAAGAAAGGAAAAGAAAGGACCAGGATGGAAAAGAAAGGAAAAAGGAAGGAAAAGAACGGAAAAGAAAGGACCAGGACGGAAAAGAAAGGACCAGGACGGAAAAGAAAGGAAAAGAAAGGAAAAGAACGGAAAAGAAAGGACCAGGACAGAAAAGAACGGAAAAGAAAGGACCAGGACGGAAAAGAAAGGACCAGGACGGAAAAGAAAGGACCAGGACGGAAAAGAAAGGACCAGGACGGAAAAGAAAGGACCAGGACGGAAAAGAAAGGACCAGGACGGAAAAGAAAGGACCAGGACGGAAAAGAAAGGACCAGGACGGAAAAGAAAGGAAAAGAAAGGAAAAGAACGGAAAAGAAAGGACCAGGATGGAAAAGAAAGGACCAGGACAGAAAAGAACGGAAAAGAAAGGACCAGGACGGAAAAGAAAGGACCAGGACGGAAAAGAAAGGACCAGGACGGAAAAGAAAGGACCAGGACGGAAAAGAACGGAAAAGAACGGAAAAGAAAGGACCAGGACGGAAAAGAAAGGACCAGGACGGAAAAGAACGGAAAAGAAAGGACCAGGACGGAAAAGAAAGGACCAGGACGGAAAAGAAAGGACCAGGACGGAAAAGAACGGAAAAGAAAGGACCAGGACGGAAAAGAAAGGACCAGGACGGAAAAGAAAGGACCAGGACGGAAAAGGAAAAGAAAGGACCAGGACGGAAAAGAAAGGACCAGGACGGAAAAGGACCAGGACGGAAAAGAAAGGACCAGGACGGAAAAGAAAGGACCAGGACGGAAAAGAAAGGACCAGGACGGAAAAGAAAGGACCAGGACGGAAAAGGAAAAGAAAGGACCAGGACGGAAAAGAAAGGAAAAGGACGGAAAAGAAATGACCAGGACGGAAAAGAAAGGACCAGGACGGAAAAGAAAGGACCAGGACGGAAAAGAAAGGAAAAGAAAGGACCAGGACGGAAAAGAAAGGAAAAGATAGGACCAGGACGGAAAAGAAAGGAAAAGAAAGGACCAGGACGGAAAAGAAAGGACCAGGACGGAAAAGAACGGAAAAGAAAGGACCAGGACGGAAAAGAAAGGACCAGGACGGAAAAGAAAGGACCAGGACGGAAAAGAACGGAAAAGAAAGGACCAGGACGGAAAAGAAAGGACCAGGACGGAAAAGAAAGGACCAGGACGGAAAAGAAAGGACCAGGACGGAAAAGAAAGGACCAGGACGGAAAAGGAAAAGAAAGGACCAGGACGGAAAAGAAAGGACCAGGACGGAAAAGAACGGAAAAGAACGGAAAAGAACGGAAAAGAAAGGACCAGGACGGAAAAGAAAGGACCAGGACGGAAAAGGACCAGGACGGAAAAGAAAGGACCAGGACGGAAAAGAAAGGACCAGGACGGAAAAGAAAGGACCAGGACGGAAAAGAAAGGACCAGGACGGAAAAGGAAAAGAAAGGACCAGGACGGAAAAGAAAGGAAAAGGACGGAAAAGAAAGGACCAGGACGGAAAAGAAAGGACCAGGACGGAAAAGAAAGGACCAGGACAGAAAAGAAAGGACCAGGACGGAAAAGAAAGGAAAAGAAAGGACCAGGACGGAAAAGAAAGGAAAAGAAAGGACCAGGACAGAAAAGAAAGGACCAGGACGGAAAAGAAAGGACCAGGACGGAAAAGAAAGGACCAGGACGGAAAAGAAAGGAAAAGAAAGGACCAGGACGGAAAAGAAAGGAAAAGAAAGGACCAGGACGGAAAAGAAAGGAAAAGAAAGGACCAGGACGGAAAAGAAAGGAAAAGAAAGGACCAGGACGGAAAAGAAAGGACCAGGACGGAAAAGAAAAGGACCAGGACGGAAAAGAAAGGAAAAGAAAGGACCAGGACGGAAAAGAAAGGAAAAGAAAGGACCAGGACGGAAAAGAAAGGAAAAGAAAAGAAAGGACCAGGACGGAAAAGAAAGGAAAAGAAAAGAAAGGACCAGGACGGAAAAGGAAAAGAAAGGACCAGGACAGAAAAGAAAGGACCAGGACGGAAAAGAAAAAGGACCAGGACGGAAAAGAAAGGACCAGGACGGAAAAGAAAGGAAAAGAAAGGAAAAGAACGGAAAAGAAAGGACCAGGATGGAAAAGAAAGGACCAGGACAGAAAAGAACAGAAAAGAAAGGACCAGGACGGAAAAGAAAGGACCAGGACGGAAAAGAAAGGACCAGGACGGAAAAGAAAGGACCAGGACGGAAAAGAAAGGACCAGGACGGAAAAGAAAGGACCAGGACGGAAAAGAAAGGACCAGGACGGAAAAGAAAGGACCAGGACGGAAAAGAAAGGACCAGGACGGAAAAGAAAGGACCAGGACGGAAAAGAAAGGACCAGGACGGAAAAGAAAGGACCAGGACGGAAAAGAAAGGAAAAGAAAGGACCAGGACGGAAAAGAAAGGACCAGGACGGAAAAGAAAAGGACCAGGACGGAAAAGAAAGGAAAAGAAAGGACCAGGACGGAAAAGAAAGGAAAAGAAAGGACCAGGACGGAAAAGAAAGGAAAAGAAAAGAAAGGACCAGGACGGAAAAGGAAAAGAAAGGACCAGGACAGAAAAGAAAGGACCAGGACGGAAAAGAAAAAGGACCAGGACGGAAAAGAAAGGAAAAGAAAGGACCAGGACGGAAAAGAAAGGAAAAGAAAGGACCAGGACGGAAAAGAAAGGACCAGGACAGAAAAGAAAGGACCAGGACGGAAAAGAAAGGAAAAGAAAGGACCAGGACGGAAAAGGAAAAGAAAGGACCAGGACAGAAAAGAAAGGACCTTGACGGAAAAGAAAGGACCTTGACGGAAAAGAAAGGACCAGGACGGAAAAGAAAAGGAAAAGAAAGGACCAGGACGGAAAAGAAAGGAAAAGAAAGGACCAGGACGGAAAAGAAAGGAAAAGAAAGGACCAGGACGGAAAAGAAAGGACCAGAAAGGACCAGGACGGAAAAGAAAGGACCAGGACAGAAAAGAAAGGAAAAGAAAGGACCAGGAAGGAAAAGAAAGGAAAAGAAAAAAGACAAGGACGGAAAAGAAAGGACCAGGACGGAAAAGAAAGGACCAGGACGGAAAAGAAAGGAAAAGAAAGGACCAGGACGGAAAAGAAAGGAAAAGAAAGGACCAGGACGGAAAAGAAAGGACCAGGACAGAAAAGAAAGGACCAGGACGGAAAAGAAAGGAAAAGAAAGGACCAGGACAGAAAAGAAAGGACCAGGACGGAAAAGAAAGGACCAGGACGGAAAAGAAAGGACCAGGACGGAAAAGAAAGGAAAAGAAAGGACCAGGACGGAAAAGAAAGGACCAGGACGGAAAAGAAAGGACCAGGACGGAAAAGAAAGGACCAGGACGGAAAAGAAAGGACCAGGACGGAAAAGAAAGGACCAGGACGGAAAAGAAAGGGCCAGGACGGAAAAGAAAGGGCCAGGACGGAAAAGAAAGGGCCAGGACGGAAAAGAAAGGACCAGGACGGAAAAGAAAGGAAAAGGACGGAAAAGAAAGGAAAAGGACGGAAAAGGACGGAAAAGGAAGGAAAAGAAAGGACCAGGACGGAAAAGAAAGGACCAGGACGGAAAAGAAAGGACCAGGACGGAAAAGAAAGGACCAGGACGGAAAAGAAAGGACCAGGACGGAAAAGAAAGGACCAGGACGGAAAACGGAAAAGAAAGGACCAAAACGGAAAAGAAAGGACCAAAACGGAAAAGAAAGGACCAGGACGGGAAAGAAAGGACCAGGATGGAAAAGAAAGGACCAGGACAGAAAAGAACGGGAAAAGAAAGGAAAAGAACGGAAAAGAAAGGACCAGGACAGAAAAGAAAGGACCAGGACGGAAAAGAAAGGACCAGGACGGAAAAGAAAGGACCAGGACGGAAAAGAAAGGACCAGGACGGAAAAGAAAGGACCAGGACGGAAAAGAAAGGACCAGGACGGAAAAGAAAGGACCAGGACGGAAAAGAAAGGACCAGGACGGAAAAGAAAGGACCTTGACGGAAAAGAAAGGACCTTGACGGAAAAGAAAGGACCTTGACGGAAAAGAAAGGACCAGGACGGAAAAGAAAAGGAAAAGAAAGGACCAGGACGGAAAAGAAAGGACCAGGACGGAAAAGGACCAGGACGGAAAAGAACGGAAAAGAAAGGACCAGGACGGAAAAGAAAGGAAAAGAAAGGACCAGGACGGAAAAGAAAGGTAAAGAAAGGACCAGGACGGAAAAGAAAGGTAAAGAAAGGACCAGGACGGAAAAGAAAGGAAAAGAAAGGACCAGGACGGAAAAGAAAGGAAAAGAAAGGACCAGGACGGAAAAGAAAGGACCAGAAAGGACCAGGACGGAAAAGAAAGGACCAGGACAGAAAAGAAAGGAAAAGAAAGGACCAGGAAGGAAAAGAAAGGAAAAGAAAAAAGACAAGGACGGAAAAGAAAGGACCAGGACGGAAAAGAAAGGAAAAGAAAGGACCAGGATGGAAAAGAAAGGAAAAGAAAGGACCAGGATGGAAAAGAAAGGAAAAGAAAGGACCAGGACGGAAAAGGAAAAGAAAGGACCAGGACGGAAAAGAAAGGACCAGGACAGAAAAGAAAGGACCAGGACAGAAAAGAAAGGAAAAGAAAGGACCAGGACGGAAAAGAAAGGACCAGGACGGAAAAGAAAGGACCAGGACGGAAAAGAAAGGACCAGGACGGAAAAGAAAGGAAAAGGACGGAAAAGAAAGGAAAAGGACGGAAAAGAAAGGACCAGGACGGAAAAGAAAGGAAAAGAAAGGACCAGGACGGAAAAGAAAGGACCAGGACGGAAAAGAAAGGACCAGGACGGAAAAGAAAGGACCAGGACGGAAAAGAAAGGACCAGGACGGAAAAGAAAGGGCCAGGACGGAAAAGAAAGGACCAGGACGGAAAAGAAAGGAAAAGGACGGAAAAGGACGGAAAAGGAAGGAAAAGAAAGGACCAGGACGGAAAAGAAAGGACCAGGACGGAAAAGAAAGGAAAAAGACGGAAAAGAAAGGACCAGGACGGAAAAGAAAGGAGCAGGACGGAAAAGAAAGGACCAGGACGGAAAACGGAAAAGAAAGGACCAAAACGGAAAAGAAAGGACCAAAACGGAAAAGAAAGGACCAAAACGGAAAAGAAAGGACCAGGATGGAAAAGAAAGGACCAGGACAGAAAAGAACGGGAAAGAAAGGACCAGGATGGAAAAGAAAGGACCAGGACAGAAAAGAACGGGAAAAGAAAGGAAAAGAACGGAAAAGAAAGGACCAGGACAGAAAAGAAAGGACCAGGACAGAAAAGAAAGGACCAGGACGGAAAAGAAAGGACCAGGACGGAAAAGAAAGGACCAGGACGGAAAAGAAAGGACCAGGACGGAAAAGAAAGGACCAGGACGGAAAAGAAAGGACCAGGACGGAAAAGAAAGGACCAGGACGGAAAAGAAAAGGAAAAGAAAGGACCAGGACGGAAAAGGACCAGGACGGAAAAGAACGGAAAAGAAAAGGACCAGGACGGAAAAGAAAGGACCAGGACGGAAAAGAAAGGAAAAGGACGGAAAAGGACGGAAAAGAAAGGACCAGGACGGATAAGAAAGGACCAGGACGGATAAGAAAGGACCAGGACGGAAAAGAAAGGACCAGGACGGAAAAGAAAGGACCAGGACGGAAAAGAAAGGACCAGGACGGAAAAGAAAGGACCAGGACGGAAAAGAAAGGATCAAGACGGAAAAGAAAGGACCAGGACGGAAAAGAAAGGACCAGGACGGAAAAGGACGGACCAGGACGGAAAAGAAAGGACCAGGACGGAAAAGGACGGAAAAGGACGGAAAAGAACGGAAAAGAAAGGACCAGGACGGAAAAGAAAGGACCAGGACGGAAAAGAAAGGACCAGAACGGAAAAGAAAAAGGACCAGGACGAAAAAGAAAGGACCAGGACGGAAAAGAAAGGACCAGGACGGAAAAGAAAGGACCAGGACGGAAAAGAAAGGACCAGGACGGAAAAGAAAGGACCTTGACGGAAAAGAAAGGACCTTGACGGAAAAGAAAGGACCTTGACGGAAAAGAAAGGACCTTGACGGAAAAGAAAGGACCTTGACGGAAAAGAAAGGACCAGGACGGAAAAGAAAAGGAAAAGAAAGGACCAGGACGGAAAAGAAAGGACCAGGACGGAAAAGGACCAGGACGGAAAAGAACGGAAAAGAAAGGACCAGGACGGAAAAGAAAGGAAAAGAAAGGACCAGGACGGAAAAGAAAGGTAAAGAAAGGACCAGGACGGAAAAGAAAGGAAAAGAAAGGACCAGGACGGAAAAGAAAGGAAAAGAAAGGACCAGGACGGAAAAGAAAGGAAAAGAAAGGACCAGGACGGAAAAGAAAGGACCAGAAAGGACCAGGACGGAAAAGAAAGGACCAGGACAGAAAAGAAAGGAAAAGAAAGGACCAGGAAGGAAAAGAAAGGAAAAGAAAAAAGACAAGGACGGAAAAGAAAGGACCAGGACAGAAAAGAAAGGACCAGGACGGAAAAGAAAGGACCAGGACAGAAAAGAAAGGACCAGGACGGAAAAGAAAGGAAAAGAAAGGACCAGGACGGAAAAGAAAGGACCAGGACGGAAAAGAAAGGACCAGGACGGAAAAGAAAGGACCAGGACGGAAAAGGAAAAGAAAGGACCAGGACGGAAAAGAAAGGACCAGGACAGAAAAGAAAGGACCAGGACGGAAAAGAAAGGAAAAGAAAGGACCAGGACGGAAAAGAAAGGACCAGGACGGAAAAGAAAGGACCAGGACGGAAAAGAAAGGACCAGGACGGAAAAGAAAGGAAAAGGACGGAAAAGAAAGGACCAGGAAGGAAAAGAAAGGAAAAGAAAGGACCAGGACGGAAAAGAAAGGACCAGGACGGAAAAGAAAGGACCAGGACGGAAAAGGACCAGGACGGAAAAGAAAGGGCCAGGACGGAAAAGAAAGGACCAGGACGGAAAAGAAAGGAAAAGGACGGAAAAGGACGGAAAAGGAAGGAAAAGAAAGGACCAGGACGGAAAAGAAAGGACCAGGACGGAAAAGAAAGGACCAGGACGGAAAACGGAAAAGAAAGGACCAAAACGGAAAAGAAAGGACCAAAACGGAAAAGAAAGGACCAAAACGGAAAAGAAAGGACCAGGATGGAAAAGAAAGGACCAGGACAGAAAAGAACGGGAAAGAAAGGACCAGGATGGAAAAGAAAGGACCAGGACAGAAAAGAACGGGAAAAGAAAGGAAAAGAACGGAAAAGAAAGGACCAGGACAGAAAAGAAAGGACCAGGACGGAAAAGAAAGGACCAGGACGGAAAAGAAAGGACCAGGACGGAAAAGAAAGGACCAGGACGGAAAAGAAAGGACCAGGACGGAAAAGAAAGGACCAGGACGGAAAAGAAAGGACCAGGACGGAAAAGAAAGGACCAGGACGGAAAAGAAAGGACCAGGACGGAAAAGAAAAGGAAAAGAAAGGACCAGGACGGAAAAGAAAGGACCAGGACGGAAAAGGACCAGGACGGAAAAGAAAGGACCAGGACGGAAAAGAAAGGAAAAGGACGGAAAAGGACGGAAAAGAAAGGACCAGGACGGATAAGAAAGGACTAGGACGGATAAGAAAGGACCAGGACGGAAAAGAAAGGACCAGGACGGAAAAGAAAGGACCAGGACGGAAAAGAAAGGACCAGGACGGAAAAGAAAGGATCAGGACGGAAAAGAAAGGATCAGGACGGAAAAGAAAGGATCAGGACGGAAAAGAAAGGACCAGGACGGAAAAGGACGGAAAAGGACGGAAAAGAACGGAAAAGAAAGGACCAGGACGGAAAAGAAAGGACCAGGACGGAAAAGAAAGGACCAGGACGGAAAAGAAAGGACCAGGACGGAAAAGAAAAAGGACCAGGACGAAAAAGAAAGGACCAGGACGGAAAAGAAAGGACCAGGACGGAAAAGAAAGGACCAGGACGGAAAAGAAAGGACCAGGACGGAAAAGAAAGGAAAAGGACGGAAAAGAACGGAAAAGGACGGAAAAGAACGGAAAAGAAAGGACCAGGACGGAAAAGAAAGGACCAGGACGGAAAAGAAAGGAAAAGGACGGAAAAGAAAAGACCAGGACGGAAAAGAACGGAAAAGAAAAAGGACCAGGACGAAAAAGAAAGGACCAGGACAGAAAAGAAAGGACCAGGACGGAAAAGAAAGGACCAGGACGGAAAAGAAAGGACCAGGACGGAAAAGAAAGGACCAGGACGGAAAAGAAAGGACCAGGACGGAAAAGAAAGGACCAGGACGGAAAAGAACGGAAAAGAAAGGACCAGGACGGAAAAGAAAGGACCAGGACGGAAAAGAAAGGACCAGGACGGAAAAGAAAGGACCAGGACGGAAAAGAAAGGACCAGGACGGAAAAAAAAAAGGACCAGGACGGAAAAGAAAAGGACCAGGACGGAAAAGAAAGGAAAAGAAAGGACCAGGACGGAAAAGAAAGGAAAAGAAAGGACCAGGACGGAAAAGAAAGGACCAGGACAGAAAAGAAAGGAAAAGAAAGGACCAGGACGGAAAAGAAAGGAAAAGAAAGGACCAGGACGGAAAAGAAAGGACCAGGACAGAAAAGAAAGGAAAAGAAAGGACCAGGACGGAAAAGAAAGGACCAGGACAGAAAAGGAAAAGAAAGGACCAGGACAGAAAAGAAAGGACCAGGACGGAAAAGAAAAAGGACCAGGACGGAAAAGAAAAAAGGACCAGGACGGAAAAGAAAGGAAAAGAAAGGACCAGGACGGAAAAGAAAGGAAAAGAAAGGACCAGGACGGAAAAGAAAGGAAAAGAAAGGACCAGGACGGAAAAGAAAGGACCAGGACAGAAAAGAAAGGAAAAGAAAGGACCAGGACGGAAAAGAAAGGAAAAGAAAGGACCAGGACGGAAAAGGAAAAGAAAGGACCAGGACAGAAAAGAAAGGAAAAGAAAGGACCAGGACGGAAAAGAAAGGAAAAGGACGGAAAAGAAAGGACCAGGACGGAAAAGAAAAGGACCAGGATGGAAAAGAAAAGGACCAGGACGGAAAATAAAGGAAAAGAAAGGACCAGGACGGAAAAGAAAGGAAAAGAAAGGACCAGGACGGAAAAGAAAGGACCAGGACAGAAAAGAAAGGAAAAGAAAGGACCGGGACGGAAAAGAAAGGAAAAGAAAGGACCAGGACAGAAAACAAAAAGGACCAGGATGGAAAATAAAAGGACCAGGACGGAAAAGAAAGGACCAGGACGGAAAAGAAAAGGACCAGGACGGAAAAGAACGGAAAAGAAAGGACCAGAACGGAAAAGAAAGGACCAGGACGGAAAAGAAAGGACCAGGACGGAAAAGAAAGGACCAGGACGGAAAAGAAAGGACCAGGACGATAAAGAAAGGACCAGGACGATAAAGAAAGGACCAGGACGGAAAAGGACGGAAAAGAAACGACCAGGACGGAAAAGAAAGGACCAGGACGGAAAAGAAAGGACCAGGACGGAAAAGAAAAAAGGACCAGGACGGAAAAGAAAAGGACCAGGACGGAAAAGAAAGGAAAAGAAAGGACCAGGACGGAAAAGAAAGGAAAAGAAAAAGGACCAGGACGGAAAAGAAAGGACCAGGACGGAAAAGAAAGGACCAGGACGGAAAAGAAAGGACCAGGACAGAAAAGAAAGGACCAGGACGGAAAAGAAAGGACCAGGACGGAAAAGAAAAGGACCAGGACGGAAAAGAAAAGGACCAGGACGGAAAAGAAAGGAAAAGAAAGGACCAGGACGGAAAAGAAAGGACCAGGACGGAAAAGAAAGGACCAGGACGGAAAAGAAAAGGACCAGGACGGAAAAGAAAAGGACCAGGACGGAAAAGAAAGGACCAGGAAGCAAAAGGACGGAAAAGGACGGAAAAGAAAGGAAAAGGACCAGGACGGAAAAGAAAGGACCAGGACGGAAAAGAAAGGACCAGGACGGAAAAGAAAGGACCAGGACGGAAAAGAAAGGACCAGGACGGAAAAGAAAGGACCAGGACGGAAAAGAAAGGACCAGGACGGAAAAGAAAGGACCAAGACGGAAAAGAAAGGACCAGGAAGCAAAAGGACGGAAAAGGACGGAAAAGAAAGGAAAAGGACCAGGACGGAAAAGAAAGGACCAGGACGGAAAAGAAAGGACCAGGACGGAAAAGAAAGGACCAGGACGGAAAAGAAAGGACCAGGACGGAAAAGAAAGGACCAGGACGGAAAAGAAAAGGACCAGGAAGCAAAAGGACGGAAAAGGACGGAAAAGAAAGGAAAAGGACCAGGACGGAAAAGAAAGGACCAGGACGGAAAAGAAAGGACCAGGACGGAAAAGAAAGGACCAGGACGGAAAAGAAAGGACCAGGACGGAAAAGAAAGGACCAGGACGGAAAAGAAAGGACCAAGACGGAAAAGAAAGGACCAGGAAGCAAAAGGACGGAAAAGGACGGAAAAGAAAGGAAAAGGACCAGGACGGAAAAGAAAGGACCAGGACGGAAAAGAAAGGACCAGGACGGAAAAGAAAGGACCAGGACGGAAAAGAAAGGACCAGGACGGAAAAGAACGGAAAAGAACGGAAAAGAAAGGACCAGGACAGAAAAGAAAGGACCAGGACGGAAAAGAAAGGACCAGGACGGAAAAGAAAAGGACCAGGACGGAAAAGAAAAGGACCAGGACGGAAAAGAAAAGGACCAGGACGGAAAAGAAAAGGACCAGGACGGAAAAGAAAAGGACCAGGACGGAAAAGAAAAGGACCAGGACGGAAAAGAAAGGACCAGGACGGAAAAGAAAGGACCAGGACGGAAAAGAACGGAAAAGAAAGGACCAGGACGGAAAAGAAAGGACCAGGACGGAAAAGAAAGGACCAGGACGGAAAAGAAAGGACCAGGACGGAAAAGAAAGGACCAGGACGGAAAAGAAAGGACCAGGACAAAAAAGAACGGAAAAGAACGGAAAAGAAAGGACCAGGACGGAAAAGAAAGGACCAGGACGGAAAAGAAAGGACCAGGACGGAAAAGAAAAGGACCAGGACGGAAAAGAAAAGGACCAGGACGGAAAAGAAAGGACCAGGACGGAAAAGAACGGAAAAGAAAGGACCAGAACGGAAAAGAAAGGACCAGGACGGAAAAGAAAGGACCAGGACGGAAAAGAACGGAAAAGAAAGGACCAGGACGGAAAAGAAAGGACCAGGACGGAAAAGAAAGGACCAGGACGGAAAAGAACGGAAAAGAAAGGACCAGGATGGAAAAGAAAGGAGCAGGACGGAAAAGAAAGGACCAGGACGGAAAAGAAAGGACCAGGACGGAAAAGAAAAGGACCAGGACGGAAAAGAAAGGACCAGGACGGAAAAGAACGGAAAAGAAAGGACCAGGACGGAAAAGAAAGGACCAGGACGGAAAAGAAAGGAAAAGAAAGGACCAGGATGGAAAAGAAAGGACCAGGACGGAAAAGAAAGGACCAGGACGGAAAAGAAAGGACCAGGACGGAAAAGAAAGGACCAGGACGGAAAAGGAAGGAAAAGAAAGGACCAGGACGGAAAAGAAAGGACCAGGACGGAAAAGAAAGGACCAGGACGGAAAAGAAAGGACCAGGACGGAAAAGAAAAGACCAGGACGGAAAAGAACGGAAAAGAAACGACCAGGACGGAAAAGAAAGGACCAGGACGGAAAAGAAAGGACCAGGACGGAAAAGAAAGGACCAGGACGGAAAAGAAAGGACCAGGACGGAAAAGAAAGGACCAGGACGGAAAAGAAAGGAAAAGAAAAGGACCAGGACGGAAAAGAACGGAAAAGAACGGAAAAGAACGGAAAAGAACGGACCAGGACGGAAAAGAAAGGACCAGGACGGAAAAGAAAGGACCAGGACGGAAAAGAAAGGACCAGGACGGAAAAGGACGGAAAAGAACGGAAAAGAAAGGACCAGGACGGAAAAGAACGGAAAAGAAAGGACCAGGACGGAAAAGAAAGGACCATGACGGAAAAGAAAGGACCATGACGGAAAAGAAAGGACCAGGACGGAAAAGAAAGGACCAGGACGGAAAAGGACCAGGACGGAAAAGAAAGGACCAGGACGGAAAAGAAAGGATCAGGACGGAAAAGAAAGGACCAGGACGGAAAAGAAAGGAAAAGAAAGGACCAGGACGGAAAAGAAAGGACCAGGATGGAAAAGAACGGAAAAGAAAGGACCAGGACGGAAAAGAAAGGACCATGACGGAAAAGAAAGGACCATGACGGAAAAGAAAGGACCAGGACGGAAAAGAAAGGACCAGGACGGAAAAGGACCAGGACGGAAAAGAAAGGACCAGGACGGAAAAGAAAGGACCAGGACGGAAAAGAAAGGACCAGGACGGAAAAGAAAGGATCAGGACGGAAAAGAAAGGACCAGGACGGAAAAGAAAGGAAAAGAAAGGACCAGGACGGAAATGAAAGGAAAAGAACGGAAAAGAAAGGACCAGGACGGAAAAGAACGGAAAAGAACGGAAAAGAAAGGACCAGAACGGAAAAGAAAGGACCAGAACGGAAAAGAAAGGACCAGAACGGAAAAGAAAGGACCAGAACGGAAAAGAAAGGACCAGAACGGAAAAGAAAGGACCAGAACGGAAAAGAAAGGACCAGAACGGAAAAGAAAGGACCAGAACGGAAAAGAAAGGACCAGAACGGAAAAGAAAGGACCAGAACGGAAAAGAAAGGACCAGAACGGAAAAGAAAGGACCAGAACGGAAAAGAAAGGACCAGGACGGAAAAGAAAGGACCAGGATGGAAAAGAAAGGACCAGGACGGAAAAGAAAGGACCAGGACGGAAAAGAAAGGACCAGGACGGAAAAGGAAAGAAAAGAAAGGACCAGGACGGAAAAGAAAGGACCAGGACGGAAAAGAAAGGACCAGGACGGAAAAGAAAGGACCAGGACGGAAAAGAAAGGACCAGGACGGAAAATAAAGGACCAGGACGGAAAATAAAGGACCAGGACGGAAAATAAAGGACCAGGACGGAAAATAAAGGACCAGGACGGAAAAGAAAAGGACCAGGACGGAAAAGAAAGGAAAAGAAAGGACCAGGACGGAAAAGAAAGGACCAGGACGGAAAAGAAAGGACCAGGACGGAAAAGAAAGGACCAGGACGGAAAAGGACGGAAAAGGACGGAAAAGAAAGGAAAAGGACCAGGACGGAAAAGAAAGGACCAGGACGGAAAAGGACGGAAAAGGACGGAAAAGAAAGGAAAAGGACCAGGACGGAAAAGCAAGGACCAGGACGGAAAAGAAAGGACCAGGATGGAAAAGAAAGGACCAGGACGGAAAAGAAAAAGAAAAGAAAGGACCAGGACAGAAAAGAAAGGACCAGGACGGAAAAGAAAGGACCAGGACGGAAAAGAAAGGACCAGGACGGAAAAGGACCAGGACGGAAAAGAACGGAAAAGAAAAGAACCAGAATGGAAAGGAAAGGACCAGGACGGAAAAGAAAGGACCAGAACGGAAAAGAAAGGACCAGAACGGAAAAGAAAGGACCAGGACGGAAAAGAAAGGAAAAGGACGGAAAAGAAAGGAAAAGGACGGAAAAGAAAGGACCAGGACGGAAAAGAAAGGACCAGGACGGAAAAGAAAGGACCAGGACGGAAAAGAAAGGAAAAGAAAGGACCAGTACGGAAAAGAAAGGAAAAGAAAGGACCAGGACGGAAAAGAAAGGACCAGGACGGAAAAGAAAGGACCAGGACAGAAAAGAAAGGACCAGGACGGAAAAGAACGGAAAAGAAAGGACCAGGACGGAAAAGAAAAGAAAAGAAAAGAAAGGACCAGGACGGAAAAGAAAGGACCAGGACGGAAAAGAAAGGAAAAGAAAGGACCAGGACGGAAAAGAAAGGAAAAGAAAGGACCAGGACGGAAAAGAAAGGACCAGGATGGAAAAGAAAGGACCAGGACGGAAAAGAAAGGACCAGGATGGAAAAGAAAGGACCAGGACGGAAAAGAAAGGACCAGGACGGAAAAGAAAGGACCAGAACGGAAAAGAAAGGACCAGGACGGAAAAGAAAGGAAAAGAAAGGACCAGGACGGAAAAGAAAGGACCAGGACGGAAAAGAAAGGACCAGGACGGAAAAGAAAGGACCAGGACGGAAAAGAAAGGAAAAGTACGGAAAAGAAAAGGAAAAGAAAGGACCAGGACGGAAAAGAAAGGACCAGAACGGAAAAGAACGGAAAAGAAAGGACCAGGACGGAAAAGAAAGGACCAGGACGGAAAAGAAAGGACCAGGACGGAAAAGAAAGGACCAGGACGGAAAAGAAAGGAAAAGAAAGGACCAGGACGGAAAAGAAATGAAAAGGAAGGAAAAGAACGGAAAAGAAAGGACCAGGATGGAAAAGAAAGGACCAGGACAGAAAAGAACGGAAAAGAAAGGACCAGGACGGAAAAGAACGGAAAAGAAAGGACCAGGACGGAAAAGAAAGGACCAGGACGGAAATGGACCAGGACGGAAAAGAACGGAAAAGAAAAAGGACCAGGATGGAAAAGAAAGGACCAGGACGGAAAAGAAAGGATCAGGACGGAAAAGAAAGGACCAGGACGGAAAAGAAAGGACCAGGACGGAAAAGAAAGGACCAGGACGGAAAAGAAAGGACCAGGACGGAAAAGAACGGAAAAGAAAGGACCAGGACGGAAAAGAACGGAAAAGAACGGAAAAGAAAGGAAAAAGGAAGGAAAAGAACATAAAAGAAAGGACCAGGATGGAAAAGAAAGGACCAGGACAGAAAAGAACGGAAAAGAAAGGACCAGGACGGAAAAGAACGGAAAAAAACGGAAAAGAAAGGACCAATACGGAAAAGAAAGGACCAGGACGGAAAAGAAAGGATCAGGACGGAAAAGGACCAGGACGGAAAAGAAAGTACCAGGACGGAAAAGAAAGGACCAGGACGGAAAAGAAAGGACCAGGACGGAAAAGAAAGGACCAGGACGGAAAAGAAAGGTTAGGACGGAAAAGAAAGGACCAGGACGGAAAAGAAAGGACCAGGACGGAAAAGAAAGGACCAGGACGGAAAAGAAAGGACCAGGACGGAAAAGAAAGGACCAGGACGGAAAAGAAAGGACCAGGACGGAAAAGAAAGGACCAGGACGGAAAAGAAAGGAAAAGAAAGGACCAGGACGGAAAAGAAAGGACCAGGACGGAAAAGAAAGGAAAAGGAAGGAAAAGAACTGAAAAGAAAGGACCAGGACGGAAAAGAAAGGACCAGGACGGAAAAGAAAGGACCAGGACGGAAAAGAAAGGAAAAGAAAGGACCAGGACGGAAAAGAAAGGACCAGGACGGAAAAGAAAGGAAAAGGAAGGAAAAGAACGGAAAAGAAAGGACCAGGACGGAAAAGAACGGAAAAGAAAGGACCAGGACGGAAAAGAACGGAAAAGAAAGGACCAGGACGGAAAAGAAAGGACCAGGACGGAAAAGAAAGGACCAGGACGGAAAAGAAAGGACCAGGACGGAAAAGAAAGGAAAAGGAAGGAAAAGAACGGAAAAGAAAGGACCAGGACGGAAAAGAAAGGAAAAGGAAGGAAAAGAACGGAAAAGAAAGGACCAGGATGGAAAAGAACGGAAAAGAAAGGACCAGGACGGAAAAGAAAGGACCAGGACGGAAAAGAAAGGACCAGGACGGAAAAGAAAGGACCAGGACGGAAAAGAAAGGACCAGGACGGAAAAGAAAGGACCAGGACGGAAAAGAAAGGACCAGGACGGAAAAGAAAGGTTAGGACGGAAAAGAAAGGACCAGGACGGAAAAGAAAGGACCAGGACGGAAAAGAAAGGACCAGGACGGAAAAGAAAGGACCAGGACGGAAAAGAAAGGACCAGGACGGAAAAGAAAGGACCAGGACGGAAAAGAAAGGACCAGGACGGAAAAGAAAGGACCAGGACGGAAAAGAAAGGAAAAGGAAGGAAAAGAACGGAAAAGAAAGGACCAGGACGGAAAAGAACGGAAAAGAAAGGACCAGGACGGAAAAGAAAGGACCAGGACGGAAAAGAACTGAAAAGAAAGGACCAGGACGGAAAAGAACGGAAAAGAAAGGACCAGGACGGAAAAGAAAGGACCAGGACGGAAAAGAAAGGACCAGGACGGAAAAGAAAGGACCAGGACGGAAAAGGACCAGGACGGAAAAGGACCAGGACGGAAAAGAAAAGGACCAGGACGGAAAAGAAAGGACCAGGACGGAAAAGAAAGGAAAAGAAAGGACCAGGACGGAAAAGAAAGGACCAGGACGGAAAAGAAAGGAAAAGAAAGGACCAGGACGGAAAAGAAAGGACCAGGACGGAAAAGAAAGGACCAGGACGGAAAAGAAAGGACCAGGACGGAAAAGAAAGGAAAAGGACGGAAAAGAAAGGAAAAGGACGGAAAAGAAAGGAAAAGGACGGAAAAGAAAGGAAAAGGACGGAAAAGAAAGGACCAGGACGGAAAAGAAAGGACCAGGACGGAAAAGAAAAGGACCAGGACGGAAAAGAAACGACCAGGACGGAAAAGGAAGGAAAAGAAAGGACCAGGACGGAAAAGGAAAAGAAAGGAAAAGAACGGAAAAGAAAGGACCAGGACTAAAAAAAGAAAAGAAAGGACCAGGACGGAAAAGAAAGGAAAAGAAAGGACCAGGACAGAAAAGAAAGGAAAAGAAAAGGACCAGGACGGAAAAGAAAGGACCAGGACGGAAAAGAAAGGACCAGGACGGAAAAGAAAGGACCAGGACGGAAAAGAAAGGACCAGGACGGAAAAGAACGGAAAAGAACGGACCAGGACGGAAAAGAAAGGACCAGGACGGAAAAGAAAGGACCAGGACGGAAAAGAAAGGACCAGGACGGAAAAGAACGGAAAAGAAAGGACCAGGTTGGAAAAGAAAGGACCAGGATGGAAAAGAACGGAAAAGAAAGGACCAGGATGGAAAAGAAAGGACCAGGACAGAAAAGGAAGGAAAAGAACGGAAAAGAAAGGACCAGGATGGAAAAGAAAGGACCAGGACGGAAAAGAACGGAAAAGAACGGAAAAGAAAGGACCAGGACAGAAAAAAAAAGGACCAGGACGGAAAAGAAAGGACCAGGACGGAAAAGGACGGAAAAGAAAGGAAAAGGACCAGGACGGAAAAGAAAAGAAAAGAAAGGACCAGGACGGAAAAGAAAGGACCAGGACGGAAAAGGACCAGGACGGAAAAGAACGGAAAAGAAAGGACCAGGACGGAAAAGAAAGGACCAGGACGGAAAAGAAAGGAAAAGGACGGAAAAGAAAGGACCAGGACGGAAAAGAAAGGAAAAGAAAGCACCAGGACGGAAAAGAAAGGAAAAGGAAGGAAAAGAAAGCACCAGGACGGAAAAGAAAGGACCAGGACGGAAAAGAAAGGAGAAGAAAGGAAAAGAACGGAAAAGAAAGGACCAGGATGGAAAAGAAAGGACCAGGACAGAAAAGAACGGAAAAGAAAAAGGACCAGGATGGAAAAGAAAGGACCAGGACGGAAAAGAAAGGACCAGGACGGAAAAGAAAGGACCAGGACGGAAAAGAAAGGACCAGGACGGAAAAGAAAGGACCAGGACGGAAAAGAAAGGACCAGGACGGAAAAGAAAGGACCAGGACGGAAAAGAAAGGACCAGGACGGAAAAGAAAGGACCAGGACGGAAAAGAAAGGACCAGGACGGAAAAGAAAGGAAAAGAAAGCACCAGGACGGAAAAGAAAGGAAAAGGAAGGAAAAGAAAGCACCAGGACGGAAAAGAAAGGACCAGGACGGAAAAGAAAGGAGAAGAAAGGAAAAGAACGGAAAAGAAAGGACCAGGATGGAAAAGAAAGGACCAGGACAGAAAAGAACGGAAAAGAAAAAGGACCAGGACGGAAAAGAAAGGACCAGGACAGAAAAGAACGGAAAAGTAAGGACCAGGACGGAAAAGTAAGGACCAGGACGGAAAAGAAAGGACCAGGATGGAAAAGAAAGGACCAGGACGGAAAAGAAAGGACCAGGACGGAAAAGAAAGGACCAGGACGGAAAAGAAAGGACCAGGACGGAAAAGAAAGGAAAAGAAAGGACCAGGACGGAAAAGAAAGGAAAAGAAAGGACCAGGACGGAAAAGAAAGGAAAAGGAAGGAAAAGAACGGAAAAGAAAGGACCAGGATGGAAAAGAAAGGACCAGGACAGAAAAGAACAGAAAAGAAAGGACCAGGACGGAAAAGAACGGAAAAGAAAGGACCAGGACGGAAAAGGACCAGGACGGAAAAGAACGGAAAAGAAAAAGGACCAGGATGGAAAAGAAAGGACCAGAACGGAAAAGAAAGGACCAGGACGGAAAAGAAAGGACCAGGACGGAAAAGAAAGGACCAGGACGGAAAAGAAAGGACCAGGACGGAAAAGAAAGGACCAGGATGGAAAAGAAAAGAAAGGACCAGGATGGAAAAGAAAAGAAAGGACCAGGACGGAAAAGAAAGGACCAGGACGGAAAAGAAAGGACCAGGACGGAAAAGAAAGGAAAAGAAAGGACCAGGACGGAAAAGAAAAGAAAGGACCAGGACGGAAAAGAAAAGAAAGGACCAGGACGGAAAAGAAAGGACCAGGACGGAAAAGAAAGGAGCAGGACGGAAAAGAAAGGACCAGGACGGAAAAGGACCAGGACGGAAAAGAACGGAAAAGAAAAGAACCAGGATGGAAAAGAAAGGACCAGAACGGAAAAGAAAGGACCAGAACAGAAAATAAAGGAAGAGGATGGAAAAGAAAAGAAAAGAAAGGACCAGGACGGAAAAGAAAGGACCAGGACGGAAAAGAAAGGACCAGGACGGAAATAAAGGACCAGGACGGAAAACAAAGGACCAGGACGGAAAAGAAAGGAAAAGAAAGGACCAGGATGGAAAAGAAAGGAAAAGAAAGGACCAGGACGGAAAAGAAAGGAAAAGAAAGGACCAGGACGGAAAAGAAAAGAAAAGAAAGGACCAGGACAGAAAAGAAAGGACCAGGACGGAAAAGAAAGGACCAGGACGGAAAAGAAAAGACCAGGACGGAAAAGAAAAGACCAGGACGGAAAAGAAAGTACCAGGACGGAAAAGAAAGGACCAGGACGGAAAAGGAAAAGGAAAAGAAAGGACCAGGACGGAAAAGAAAGGACCAGGAGGGAAAAGAAAGGACCAGGAGGGAAAAGAAAGGACCAGGACGGAAAAGAAAGGACCAGGACGGAAAAGAAAGGACCAGGACGGAAAAGAAAGGACCAGGACGGAAAAGAAAGGACCAGGACGGAAAAGAAAGGACCAGGACGGAAAAGAAAGGACCAGGACGGAAAAGAAAGGACCAGGACGGAAAAGAAAGGACCAGGACGGAAAAGAAAGGACCAGGACGGAAAAGAAAGGACCAGGACTGAAAAGAAATGACCAGGACGGAAAAGAAAGGACCAGGACGGAAAAGAAAGGACCAGAACGGAAAAGAAAGGACCAGAACGGAAAAGAAAGGACCAGAACGGAAAAGAAAGGAAAAGAAAGGACCAGGACGGAAAAGAAAAGAAAAGAAAGGACCAGGACAGAAAAGAAAGGACCAGGACGGAAAAGAAAGGACCAGGACGGAAAAGAAAGGACCAGGACGGAAAAGAAAGGACCAGGACGGAAAAGAAAGGACCAGGACGGAAAAGAAAGGAAAAGAAAGGACCAGGACGGAAAAGAAAGGACCAGGACGGAAAAGAAAGGAAAAGAAAGGACCAGGACGGAAAAGAAAGGAAAAGAAAGGACTAGGACGGAAAAGAAAGGACCAGGACCGAAAAGAAAGGAAAAGAAAGGACCAGGACCGAAAAGAAAGGACCAGGACGGAAAGGAAAAGAAAGGACCAGGACGGAAAAGAAAGGACCAGGACGGAAAAGGACCAGGACGGAAAAGAAAGGACCAGGACGGAAAAGAAAGGACCAGGACGGAAAAGAAAGGAAAAGAAAGGACCAGGACGGAAAAGAAAGGACCAGGACGGAAAAGAAAGGACCAGGACGGAAAAGAAAGGACCAGGACGGAAAAGGAAAAGAAAGGAAAAGAAAGGACCAGGACGGAAAAGAAAGGACCAGGACGGAAAAGGAAGGAAAAGAAAGGACCAGGACGGAAAAGAAAGGACCAGGACGGAAAAGAAAGGACCAGGACGGAAAAGAAAGGACCAGGACGGAAAAGAAAGGACCAGGACGGAAAAGAACGGAAAAGAAAGGACCAGGACGGAAAAGAACGGAAAAGAAAGGACCAGGACGGAAAAGAAAGGAAAAGGAAGGAAAAGAACGGAAAAGAAAGGACCAGGACGGAAAAGAAAGGACCAGGACAGAAAAGAACGGAAAAGAAAGGACCAGGACGGAAAAGAAAGGACCAGGACGGAAAAGGACCAGGACGGAAAAGAACGGAAAAGAAAAGGACCAGGATGGAAAAGAAAGGACCAGAACGGAAAAGAAAGGACCAGAACGGAAAAGAAAGGACCAGAACGGAAAAGAAAGGACCAGGACGGAAAAGAAAAGAAAAGAAAGGACCAGGACAGAAAAGAAAGGACCAGAACGGAAAAGAAAGGACCAGGACGGAAAAGAAAGGAAAAGAAAGGACCAGGACAGAAAAGAAAGGACCAGGACAGAAAAGAAAGGACCAGGACGGAAAAGAAAGGACCAGAACGGAAAAGAAAGGAAAAGAAAGGAAAAGAAAGGAAAAGAAAGGAAAAGAAAGGAAAAGAAAGGAAAAGAAAGGAAAAGAAAGGAAAAGAAAGGAAAAGAAAGGAAAAGAAAGGAAAAGAAAGGACCAGGACGGAAAAGAAAGGACCAGGACTGAAAAGAAAGGACCAGGACGGAAAAGAAAGGACCAGAACGGAAAAGAAAGGACCAGAACGGAAAAGAAAGGACCAGAACGGAAAAGAAAGGACCAGGACGGAAAAGAACGGAAAAGAAAAGGACCAGGACGGAAAAGAAAGGACCAGGACGGAAAAGAAAGGACCAGGACGGAAAAGAACGGAAAAGAAAGGACCAGGACGGAAAAGAAAGGACCAGAACGGAAAAGAAAGGACCAGAACGGAAAAGAAAGGACCAGAACGGAAAAGAAAGGACCAGGACGGAAAAGAAAGGACCAGGACGGAAAAGAAAGGACTAGGACGGAAAAGAAAGGACCAGGACGGAAAAGAAAGGACCAGGACGGAAAAGAAAAGAAAAGAAAGGACCAGGACGGAAAAGAAAGGACCAGGACGGAAAAGAAAGGACCAGGACGGAAAAGAAAGGACCAGGACGGAAAAGAAAGGACCAGGACGGAAAAGAAAGGACCAGGACGGAAAAGAAAGGACCAGGACAGAAAAGAAAGGACCAGGACGGAAAAGAACGGAAAAGAAAGGACCAGGACGGAAAAGAAAGGACCAGGACGGAAAAGAAAGGACCAGGACGGAAAAGAACGGAAAAGAAAGGACCAGGACGGAAAAGAAAGGAAAAGGAAGGAAAAGAACGGAAAAGAAAGGACCAGGACGGAAAAGAAAGGACCAGGACAGAAAAGAACGGAAAAGAAAGGACCAGGACAGAAAAGAAAGGACCAGGACGGAAAAGAAAGGACCAGGACGGAAAAGAACGGAAAAGGAAAGGACCAGGATGGAAAAAAAAAAAAGGACCAGAACGGAAAAGAAAGGACCAGAACGGAAAAGAAAGGAAAAGGACGGAAAAGAACGGAAAAGAAAAGGACCAGGATGGAAAAGAAAGGACCAGGACGGAAAAGAAAGGACCAGAACGGAAAAGAAAGGACCAGGACGGAAAAGAAAGGACCAGGACGGAAAAGAAAGGACCAGGACGGAAAAGAACGGAAAAGAAAGGACCAGGACGGAAAAGAAAGGACCAGGACGGAAAAGAAAGGACCAGGACGGAAAAGAAAGGAAAAGAAAGGACCAAGACGGAAAAGAAAGGACCAGGACGGAAAAGAAAGGACCAGGACGGAAAAGAAAGGACCAGGACGGAAAAGAAAGGACCAGGACGGAAAAGAAAGGACCAGGACGGAAAAGAACGGAAAAGGACCAGGACGGAAAAGAACGGAAAAGGAAGGACCAGGACGGAAAAGAAAGGACCAGGACGGAAAAGAAAGGACTAGGACGGAAAAAAAAGGACCAGGACGGAAAAGAAAGGACCAGGACGGAAAAGAAAGGACCAGGACGGAAAAGAAAGGACCAGGACGGAAAAGAAAGGACCAGGACGGAAAAGGACGGAAAAGAAAGGACCAGGACGGAAAAGGACGGAAAAGGACGGAAAAGAAAGGACCAGGACGGAAAAGAAAGGACCAGGACGGAAAAGAAAGGACCAGGACGGAAAAGAAAGGACCAGGACGGAAAAGAAAGGACCAGGACGGAAAAGAAAGGACCAGGACGGAAAAGAAAGGACCAGGACGGAAAAGAAAGGACCAGGACGGAAAAGAAAGGACCAGGACGGAAAAAAAAGGAAAAGAAAGGACCAGGACGGAAAAGAAAGGACCAGGACGGAAAAGAAAAGGACCAGGACGGAAAAGAAAGGAAAAGAAAAGACCAGGACGGAAAAGAAAGGACCAGGACGGAAAAGAAAGGACCAGGACGGAAAAAAAAAGGAAAAGAAAGGACCAGGACGGAAAAGAAAGGACCAGGACGGAAAAGAAAGGACCAGGACGGAAAAGAAAGGACCAGGACGGAAAAGAAAGGACCAGGACGGAAAAGAAAAGACCAGGACGGAAAAGAAAAGACCAGGACGGAAAAGAAAGGACCAGGACGGAAAAAAAAAGGAAAAGAAAGGACCAGGACGGAAAAGAAAGGACCAGGACGGAAAAGAAAGGACCAGGACGGAAAAGAAAGGACCAGGACGGAAAAGAAAAGACCAGGACGGAAAAGAAAAGACCAGGACGGAAAAGAAAGGACCAGGACGGGAAAAAAAAGGAAAAGAAAGGACCAGGACGGAAAAGAAAGGACCAGGACGGAAAAGAAAGGACCAGGACGGAAAAGAAAAGGACCAGGACGGAAAAGAAAAGGACCAGGACGGAAAAGAAAAGGACCAGGACGGAAAAGAAAGGACCAGGACGGAAAAGAAAAGGACCAGGACGGAAAAGAAAGGAAAAGAAAAGACCAGGACGGAAAAGAAAGGAAAAGAACTGAAAAGAAAGGACCAGGACAGAAAAGAAAGGACCAGGACGGAAAAGAAAGGACCAAGACGGAAAAGAAAGGACCAAGACGGAAAAGAAAGGACCAAGACGGAAAAGAAAGGAAAAAGGAAAAGAAAGGACCAGGACGGAAAAGAACGGACCAGAACGGAAAAGAACGGAAAAGAAAGGACCAGGACGGAAAAGAAAGGACCAGGACGGAAAAGAAAGGACCAGGACGGAAAAGAAAGGACCAGGACGGAAAAGAAAGGACCAGGACGGAAAAGAAAGGACCAGGACGGAAAAGAACGGAAAAGAAAGGACCAGGACGGAAAAGAAAGGACCAGGACGGAAAAGAAAGGACCAGGACGGAAAAGAAAGGACCAGGACGGAAAAGAAAGGACCAGGACGGAAAAGAAAGGAAAAGAAAGGACCAGGACGGAAAAGAAAGGACCAGGACTGAAAAGAAAGGACCAGGACTGAAAAGAAAGGACCAGGACGGAAAAGAAAGGACCAGGACGGAAAAGAAAGGACCAGGACGGAAAAGAAAGGACCAGGACGGAAAAGAAAGGACCAGGACGGAAAAAAAAGGACCAGGACGGAAAAGAAAGGACCAGGACGGAAAAGAAAGGACCAGGACGGAAAAGAAAGGACCAGGACGGAAAAGAAAAGGACCAGGACGGAAAAGAAAGGACCAGGACGGAAAAGAAAGGACCAGGACGGAAAAGAAAGGACCGGGACGGAAAAGAAAGGACAAGAAAGGAAAAGGACGGAAAAGAAAGGAAAAGAAAGGACCAGGACGGAAAAGAAAGGACCAGGACGGAAAAGAAAGGACCAGGACGGAAAAGAAAGGACCAGGACGGAAAAGAAAGGACCAGGACGGAAAAGAAAGGACCAGGACGGAAAAGGACGGAAAAGAAAGGACCAGGACGGAAAAGAAAAGGACCAGGACGGAAAAGAAAAGGACCAGGACGGAAAAGAAAAGGACCAAGACGGAAAAGAAAGGACCAGGACGGAAAAGAAAGGAAAAGAAAGGACCAGGACGGAAAAGAAAAGGACCAGGACGGAAAAGAAAGGAAAAGAAAGGACCAGGACGGAAAAGAAAGGACCAGGACGGAAAAGAACGGAAAAGAAAGGACCAGGACGGAAAAGAAAGGACCAGGACGGAAAAGAAAAGACCAGGACGGAAAAGAAAAGACCAGGACGGAAAAGAAAGGACCAGGACGGAAAAGAAAGGAAAAGAAAGGACCAGGACGGAAAAGAAAGGAAAAGGACGGAAAAGAAAAGAAAAAGAAAAGAAAGGACCAGGACGGAAAAGAAAGGACCAGGATGGAAAAGAAAAGACCAGGACGGAAAAGAAAAGACCAGGACGGAAAAGAAAGGACCAGGACGGAAAAGAAAAGGACCAGGACGGAAAAGAAAGGAAAAGAAAGGACCAGGACGGAAAAGAAAGGACCAGGACGGAAAAGAACGGAAAAGAAAGGACCAGGACGGAAAAGAAAGGACCAGGACGGAAAAGAAAGGACCAGGACGGAAAAGAAAGGACCAGGACGGAAAAGAAAGGACCAGGACGGAAAAGAAAGGACCAGGACGGAAAAGAAAGGAAAAGAAAGGACCAGGACGGAAAAGGACCAGGACGGAAAAGAAAGGACCAGGACGGAAAAGAAAAGGACCAGGACGGAAAAGAAAAGGACCAGGACGGAAAAGAAAGGACCAGGACGGAAAAGAAAGGACCAGGACGGAAAAGAAAGGACCAGGACGGAAAAGAAAGGACCAGGACGGAAAAGAAAGGACCAGGACGGAAAAGAAAGGACCGGGACGGAAAAGAAAGGACAAGAAAGGAAAAGGACGGAAAAGAAAGGAAAAGAAAGGACCAGGACGGAAAAGAAAGGAAAAGAAAGGACCAGGACGGAAAAGAAAGGAAAAGAAAGGACCAGGACGGAAAGAAAAGAAAAGAAAGGACCAGGACGGAAAAGAAAGGACCAGGACGGAAAAGAAAGGACCAGGACGGAAAAGAAAGGACCAGGACGGAAAAGAAAGGACCAGGACGGAAAAGAAAGGACCAGGACGGAAAAGAAAGGACCAGGACGGAAAAGAAAGGACCAGGACGGAAAAGAAAGGACCAGGACGGAAAAGAAAGGACCATGACGGAAAAGAAAGGACCATGACGGAAAAGAAAGGACCAGGACGGAAAAGAAAGGACCAGGACGGAAAAGAAAGGACCAGGACGGAAAAGAAAGGACCAGGACGGAAAAGAAAGGACCAGGACGGAAAAGAAAGGACCAGAACGGAAAAGAAAGGAAAAGAAAGGACCAGGACGGAAAAGAAAGGAAAAGAAAGGACCAGGACGGAAAAGAAAGGAAAAGAAAGGACCAGGACGGAAAAGAAAGGACCAGGACGGAAAAGAAAGGACCAGGACGGAAAAGAAAGGACCAGGACGGAAAAGAAAAGACCAGGACGGAAAAGAAAAGACCAGGACGGAAAAGAAAAGACCAGGACGGAAAAGAAAAGGACCAGGACGGAAAAGAAAGGAAAAGGACGGAAAAGAAAGGACCAGGACGGAAAAGAAAGGACCAGGACGGAAAAGAAAGGAAAAGAGAAGACCAGGATGGAAAAGAAAGGACCAGGACGGAAAAGAGAAGACCAGGATGGAAAAGAAAGGACCAGGACGGAAAAGAAAGGACCAGGACGGAAAAGAAAGGACCAGGACGGAAAATAAAGGACCAGGACGGAAAAGAAAGGAAAAGAAAGGACCAGGACGGAAAAGAAAGGAAAAGGACGGAAAAGAAAGGACCAGGACGGAAAAGAAAGGAAAAGAAAGGACCAGGACGGAAAAGAAAGGAAAAGAAAGGACCAGGACGGAAAAGAAAGGAAAAGGACGGAAAAGAAAGGACCAGGACGGAAAAGAAAAGACCAGGACGGAAAAGAAAAGACCAGGACGGAAAAGAAAAGACCAGGACGGAAAAGAAAGGACCAGGACGGAAAAGAAAGGAAAAGGACGGAAAAGAAAGGACCAGGACGGAAAAGAAAGGAAAAGAAAGGACCAGGACGGAAAAGAAAGGAAAAGGACGGAAAAGAAAGGACCAGGACGGAAAAGAAAGGAAAAGAAAGGACCAGGACGGAAAAGAAAGGAAAAGGACGGAAAAGAAAGGACCAGGACGGAAAAGAAAAGACCAGGACGGAAAAGAAAAGACCAGGACGGAAAAGAAAAGACCAGGACGGAAAAGAAAAGACCAGGACGGAAAAGAAAGGACCAGGACGGAAAAGAAAAGGACCAGGACGGAAAAGAAAGGAAAAGAAAGGACCAGGACGGAAAAGAAAGGACCAGGACGGAGAAGAACGGAAAAGAAAGGACCAGGACGGAAAAGAAAGGACCAGGACGGAAAAGAAAAGGACCAGGACGGAAAAGAAAGGAAAAGAAAGGACCAGGACGGAAAAGAAAGGACCAGGACGGAAAAGAAAGGACCAGGACGGAAAAGAAAGGACCAGGACGGAAAAGAAAGGACCAGGATGCAAAAGAACGGAAAAGAAAGGACCAGGACGGAAAAGAAAGGACCAGGACGGAAAAGAAAGGACCAGGACGGAAAAGAAAGGACCAGGACGGAAAAGAAAGGACCAGGACGGAAAAGAAAGGAAAAGAAAGGACCAGGACGGAAAAGAAAAGAAAGGACCAGGACGGAAGAGAAAAGAAAGGACCAGGACGGAAAGAAAAGAAAAGAAAGGACCATGACGGAAAAGAAAGGACCATGACGGAAATGAAAGGACCAGGACGGAAAAGAAAGGAAAAGAAAGGACCAGGACGGAAAAGAAAGGACCAGGACGGAAAAGAAAGGAAAAGAAAGGACCAGGACGGAAAAGGACCAGGACGGAAAAGAAAGGACCAGGACGGAAAAGAAAGGAAAAGAAAGGACCAGGACGGAAAAGAAAGGACCAGGACGGAAAAGGAAAAGGACGGAAAAGAAAGGAAAAGGACGGAAAAGAAAGGAAAAGGACGGAAAAGAAAGGAAAAGGACGGAAAAGGACGGAAAAGAAAGGAAAAGGACGGAAAAGAAAGGACCAGGACGGAAAAGAAAGGACCAGGACGGAAAAGAAAGGAAAAGAGAAGACCAGGACGGAAAAGAAAGGACCAGGACGGAAAAGAAAGGACCAGGACGGAAAAGAAAGGACCAGGACGGAAAAGAACGGAAAAGAAAGGAAAAGGACGGAAAAGAAAGGACCAGGACGTAAAAGAAAGGACCAGGACGGAAAAGAACGGAAAAGAACGGACCAGGACGGAAAAGAAAGGACCAGAACGGAAAAGAAAGGACCAGGATGGAAAAGAAAGGAAAAGAACGGAAAAGGACGGAAAAGAAAGGACCAGGACGGAAAAGGACCAGAACGAAAAAGAACGGACCAGGATGGAAAAGAAAGGACCAGGACGGAAAAGAAAGGACCAGGACGGAAAAGAAAGGACCAGGACGGAAAAGAAAGGACCAGGACGGAAAAGAACGGAAAAGAAAGGACCAGGACGGAAAAGAACGGAAAAGGACGGAAAAGGACGGAAAAGGACGGAAAAGAAAAGAAAGGACACCAGGGGCAGTGAGACAACTATTATCAGAGCCACAAGCTCAACGCTGTACTCAGCAAGACTCAGCAGCACTGATGAGAGTGGTCGTCACTACCCGGCACCTCTGAATAGCTGTGCTTTACTGCTATTCATAGTCGCCAGAGCTGCATTCATGGATTGTAAACTATAACTGAGAAGCTTCATGGGAACATTGATAAGGTATACCAGGCTAAAGGCCGCTCTACGTGCTGCAACATCCCTAGCATTTGCTGGCGATGTCAAGCGCGATAGCACCCGCCCCCGTCGTACAGTCGATATGTGGTTATCACTGCTTTAGAGAACACCATCGCTACGGCAGCGTCACACGCACATACCTGCTCTACGACGTCGCTGTGACCAGCGAATCGCCACCTTTTAAGGGGGCGGTTCGTTTGGCGTCACAGCGACGTCACTGAACCACCGCCCAATAGAAAATGAGGGGCGGAGATGAGCAGGACGTAACATCCCACCCACCTCCTTCCTTCCTAATGAGCCGCAGGTAAGGTCAGGTTCCTCATTCCTGCGGTGTCACACATAGTTATGTGTGCTGCCACAGGAACGACGAACACCGTACATGCAGCAGCAACGATAATTGAGAATAGGGGGGCATGTCACCGATTTTGAACGTTTTTTGCGACGATTCAAAATTGCTCATAGGGGCGTCACACGCAACGACATCGCTAACGTGGTCGGATGTGCGTCACAATTTCCGTGACCCCAACAACATCGCTTTAGCAATGTCGTAAAGTGTAAAGCGGCCTTAAGAGTCAGGGAGCGTTTTAAAAAAATATATACTATTTTGTGTGTGTTCTTTGCTCTTTTTACTTACTGGGTTAGTAATGGGGGTGTCTGTTAGACTCCTCTCCAGTACTAACTCGTGGGCTTGATGCCAGCTGATATCAACATAAAAAAATATATTATGCCTCTTGCCATTGCACTAGGGCAATTGGAAGAACCTGGCAAAGTGCAAGAATTGGAGCATCTGACAGATGGGGAAGCTGTGGATGGCTATATTTAGGCTGGAAAGGGCCCAATAACCATGGACCTTCCCAAACTGAAAATCAGCCCACAGCTGTCTGCTTCACCTTGGCTGGTTATCAAAAATGGGGGGACTCCATGTCATATTTTAAAAATTATTAATTTAGTTCCCAGCAGCATCCTAGGAGTCAGATGTGTTTAGGCGCCTGCCCCATGCTGCTCCCATTCCATTTCAGTGTTTTTGTAGCCCTCTAGCCATCCTTTTTGGAAAAATGCTTGAGTTTTCCATCTGTTTTCATTAACTCACCACTCGAGTAGACCTCGATTCAAGTAACGATTACTTGAGCATTTTAGTACTCCCTCATCAGTACGAATCCAGGAGAAGAAGAAATAGCGGCAGCTCATGGTGGGGTAAATGCAGCGTTTATTCTTTGCCAACAGATTACATCAGATGGGGGAGAGGGGAGCCTGCCGTTATCGCACTCCCCTCTCCCCCATCTGATGTAATCTGTTGGCACAGCTCTTCTCCTGGATTCGTTTGAACCTTCACCGTGCTATGAGCTGAGCCACCACCTGGGGCAGCATTGAAGTCCTGTCACAGCTGAACGTCTAAGTCTGTGAGTACGACTCCACTTCACAGCATTGTGCTGCTGTGCCCTAAGTTTCATCTTTTATCACTCATCAGTACCTACAGTGAATTTTCAAAATGTAATGTGAATAGTCACCACAAAAAGAAAATTCATTCATCGACATTCCAGATGGCAACAATGACCAGTATGTATAGCTGTTAGCGCCCCTGAAACCATCAGGGTGCTACAAGGTTCTGCATCCCCACAAGGATGCAGGGCCTATCCACTTAGGGATCCAGAACCCCAGTGCTAGTAACACCAAAAACCCAGGTAATCCCAGTCTTCCCCAACAAATCCCCATACAATGGTACTTAGCTAGGGTGGGACCAATGGATGGCTGCCTAGAGGTAGAGCCACTCCAATCCACTAGTTGAACAGGTGGGAGGGGCGGACTCAGGAGAGTCAGAATACAGGAAGACAGTAGTCAGAAAGGAGTCTGCAGTGAAAGGGAGCAGACACAGTCAGTAGATAGTGTCTGACAGGCGAGGAGTGAGGTGGAAGCGAAGCGACACCCTGACTCGGGTTAACGGTGACCCAGGAGAAGTGGTTGTCGGTGGAGTACTCCCGGAACTACGCACTGACGGGGTACAGGACCCTAGGACAGAAAAGAGCTTCAAGCCGACCTGTTAACACCTGCACAGCAAAGGGGACCATCAAGAACCTTGCTGACCCTAAAGAATACGAAGACTCAGTAGCAAAGGGAGAACCGGGGATAGGACCAGAGACTCCAACCCTACAGGACTCACGCTACCGTAAGGCGGACAGAAGTGGACAAATCACAGAACGGGGACCCCCAGAGCTCCGTACCACGGGGACCCACTTACCACAGACAGGTGCAGGGGAGGAAGGTACCTGGGAACCAGACTGGCACTGGGGCGAAGGGGACCTGGAGGCAAAACCAGCCGGCCTCGGGCAACCAGTTACTCACTTGAGATGTTAAACCAGTTGCACTGAATACCTGTCTGGACTCTGGGAACGGAACTGGGAAACCACCACCATTGTGACATTCCCAACTCGTACACTGCCCGTAACCGAGTACCCCATATCCCTGGGTGCTACATATCAATGCCTCTATTCTTGGAATAACACGTTTTATTCACATCCCGACGTATCAGTGACGTGCTGACTTAATCCACCTTTTTATTTTCAGACCTAGATTTGTATGCCATTTCTTTTTACATTTCATAGTAAGTACCGTATCTGCCTTGTCAGAAACTGTAATACTTAACTATAAACTAATATTTAACGTACATTTTCTGGTTTGGTAGATCTACATAGTCAATAATAGTAGTCAGCACCTAAGGGTACGTGCCCATGATCAGGATCAGTGCTCGTTCTGGACTCAGTATTCTTGCTGTGTCCACTGCACTCTTTTGCACAGGAGACTCCGGAGTCATCGCAGAACAAAATTAACATGCTGCTGATTGTAAAACAGACCTGCAATGCGGTTTTCCTTAGTGTTAAAAATCAAAAAGAGGGCAGGAGATTTCTATAATGCTCATCCACTGTGCTTGTACTGTACAACAGTGTTTTGGACACAGCGAACATATGCCGAGTCCAAAACTGTGCTAAAACTGATCGTGGGCACTCACGCTAAAAAGCTTGGAGTTTGTGGCGCCCCTGGAGGCTCCGGTCGCCACAGGGTACTGCACCTCAATTAAAGTGCAGTATCTATCTCAGGTAAGGGGGGGGGGGGGGGGTAGTTAATCACCCGTGTTCCACTTTCACACACTACATACAGCTTAGGAGCCTTCACATAGGGTGGGTTGGCTCAGGATAGGCAGGAAGGTGGTCGTAGTGGTCATGGGACTTCCCGGTCACTGAAGCCAGCCACCTGGGGGCCAGTTCCACTAGGGGTAGAAATAGGCGCAACACACTCACATCAAAAACAGACCCGTCAGGACCAAGTTCTGGCAAGACATCTCTGGAAAACTTTGACTTTACTGGGCCCGGGGCTTGGAGTGGGAGCTCAGCCAGGGTACCTAACTGCTGAATTGGGGGGGGGGGGGGGGGGGGGGGGGGGGTTTACTCTCTCTCTCTCTCCTTTCTCCAAACACCGGTGGTGACCCCTTACCGGATCTCGGATTAACTGGACAGTGTGACCAGGCTGGAAGCTGAAGTTGTGAGTAAACTACACCCTGAACCCACCCGCAGAGACTGTTGGCTCGTCCTTGCCGGCACCGCCGCCCAGCGCTTATGTGACGCCCTGGACTAACCAGGTAGACACAGATAGCGCCCCGCACAACACCAGTCCCTCACTAGGTAACACCAGCCAAACCATAAACCCTAGTCACTTCCCTCAGTGCTTGAGGGACACACCAGGGGGCGGACCCAGGTGGTTGGCCACGTCCACCAAGGAGTTCAGAGGGCCTGAGGCAGGAAACACAGAGCAGATGAGTGAGGAGTGAAAGAGTCTGACAGGTGCTAGGGTTGGAGCCCGGGCACCTTTGGCTAGGAGGCATACGGTGGCCTTAGCCTGCAGGAGCCGGGAAGACGACTCGATGGAACCATGGTGGACCGGGACAGGGCAGTGGCCCGCCGGTACCGATCCGGGGAATTGACTCGGAAACCGGAGCACACGGGGGGGGGGGGTACTCAGACCCTGAAACGAGGTCCAGAACTTACTGGACCAAGTTAATTGACTGATTGCGGTCTGGACTATGGGTCCTTTAAACACACAAAGTCCCAACTGAAGACAACAGCCCACCGAGGGGGAAAGAAAGCCACCGCACAGGCAGAGAGATCCCACGGGCCAGCGTCTGTGGGCAAACAGGCTCTCCCGACATACACACAGCCGGGGAGCGGACTCCCGTCGCTGAAGCGCAGGCAGTCTAAACGTACACTACACGGTGTAGGAGAAAGGCAGAGACCACCGAACCGGCTGGGGGACCAGACGCAGCCGGCTGCGGGCACAGACCACCATCAACTTTGTTTACCAGAGACTTGTGTGTGTCAATAACAGTGAGTACCACAGTGCAATCCGGCCGCGCACCACCCTGCACCGCCCAGCTCTCCAATGGGTCCTGGGGCCACCACCCCTGCCCATGGAGGGGTTAACACCTTGCTGCATCACCATCTGCCCCGGATGCCCAGTAAACTGCAGCAGCGGTGTCCACCTTCACCACAACCCGTGGGTGGAGTCACGAACTTAAACACGGCTCCGGCCGTACACCTACCTACCACCCCCCTAAGTAGCGCCAGCACCCTTTTAGAGCGAAGTGACCCCGGGTCCGGAGACGCTCGAGCCACCCACCAATGAGCCCGGATCCGAGCGGCTCGACAACAGCCGAGCGGTACACATCGACTCTTCTGGCATCACGAACAGGATACTTAACTATTCACTTACCTAGTGAAGTGCGCCTTGAAGTGAAATCAGCGGTGATCCATTGCGAAATTTGCAGAATCCGCCATCTTGCCGCCATCTTTTGGAGCGAAGATTCCATCAGAGTCTTCTTCCTCGCAGAAAGGGTGCGAAAAACTGAAGCCCCGCCCCCTGGGAACGCGGCCATGCAGCAAAGCGAAAAATCGCAAAACGAAACTGACTGGCTGAAGAAGGGAGTGCCATGAAAAAGACCAAGGGGGAGAAGCGGGAAGATGTCCGGGCCTAATCCCGACGGCGGAGTGGCGCCGGCCGCTGGAGCGGCGGTGCCCGTGGGTGTGCCCGATGATGGGAATGTGGCGGCGCTCGCTCTGGTCGCAGGAGCAGGGGAGGCCGCGGCTCTGACGGTCGCCCAGGTAATGCCAATCTCCTTGCCCTACGTGCCCGGTGATGCCTTTCTACCCCAGTACGATGGGAAGCCTGACACCTTGCAGGTGTTCCGGAAAAAGATATGCACAATTCTCGATTTGTATGCTATGACTGGCAAGCAGCGTGCAGCGGTAGTGCTAGGGCAGCTGACCGGCGCGGCCGAGCAGGAGGTGGAGACATGGGCAGACGCGGATCGGGCCTCAGTAACCGCCATTTTTGATAAACTCCAGGTCGCCTTTGAAAGCCGCACAGAAGTGGAGTTACGGATGTAGTTTTACTATTGTCGGCAGCGACCGAAGGACAGTATAAGAGACTATGCTTTGCAGCTGCAAACAGCCTTGCATACACTAAATTGTGTGGACCCCATTAACGAGACTGATAGCAACAAAATGCTAGTGGAACAGTTCCTGCAGGGGCTGGGGTCCGCCAAAGATCGCAAACTGCGGCTGTGGTCTTTGGAACACGCCGACCTGGACTTTGCAGTGCTGAAGGAGCGGGCCATCAAGGCCCTACAAACATCAGAAGCCAGCGCTCCCGATCCACCATCTTGGCCGGTTGATACCGCTCCCGCTTCGGTAGCACCCCCCTTGCTGGCCCCGCCAGCCCCTACTGCAGCCACCGGAGCTCCGGATGATCTGACATTGCAAGTCCGTCGCCTGAATGAGGACGCCACCCGGATCCTCGCCGCTCTCCAGCTACCGACGAGAGTCAATCCCGCGGAGAAGATCCAGCTCGCCGACCGTCCGGAAGACGTCCATTGGATGCAGCGGAGGAGGAACAACGACCCACGGTATGCTCCGCCTGTCTGCTACAAGTGTAACAAGACCGGCCATTACTCCAGGTGGTGTCCGTTAAACGAGCAACCCCTGAGGCCAAGGGCCAGTCCTCAGGAGTAGATCCTCAAGGCCCAGCTGATTGGCGGGATCGGTACGTTGGAGGTCGCCCCATCATCTCCCTGGCGGTGGATGGTGTCCCGTCCATGGCCCTGCTTGACACTGGATCACAGGTAATGACTGTGCCTTACTCGTACCAGAGATATTGGTCTGATAGATAAGCCATCGTCCGGAGGGGCAAGTTCACTATCGTTGCGGCCAATGGGCTCCCTATAATCTAGGTGGGGTTCAAGGAGATGACCCTGACTGTGGGACGAACAGAGCTGAGAAGTCAAGGGATGATTGTGGTGCTGAATGATTCCAGTGACCGTAACCCAAAAGGTGGTCCTCGGGACCAATGTGATTGAGCACTGCATGTGGGAGGTGTTGAGCCTGTTGCAACAATTGTCTGTCACTGCGGGAGGGGGTCGGCAGAGGTCACTGCAGCATGAGATCCGGGCCCTCCTGCAGCGACAGCAGGTGAACATGACAGGTGGAGAGATTGGTGGTGTGCGGGTGATGGACGCCGCGCCTTTGGTGGTGCCGCCGCGGAGTGAGATGATTATTTGGTGTAGGGCAGCAGTAGGACCCCAAGGACAGGATTACCCGGCAATGGTAGAGCCCTTGCCTTCGGAGCACTGGCCCACAGTAACGACAGCCAGGGGGGTGATTGATGTCAAAAAGGGGAGAGTGCCCGTGAGAGAGTGCTGAATTGTGGAGAGGAAGAGGTCAGGCTCCCCTGCTACGCCACCATAGCCAAGTTGTTCACCGTAGACGCACATGCTATCCACGAAACAACCCCCACAGCCACTACACCACACTCAGGCAGTGATCTTCCACCCGAACAATTAGAGGAGTGGTGTCGGGAGTTGCATGTCGGCACCGAGGCTACACCCATGCACCACAAGGAAGGGGTATACAGGGTAATGCAGGAGTACGGGCAGGTTTTCAGCAAGCACCCGCTAGATTTTGGGAGAGTTAAAGGGGTTCAACACCATATCCCCACGGGTATGCATCCACCCATTAAAGAGAGAGGTACAGGCCAATCCCACCTGCACACTACCAGTGCGCCAAAGACATGTTGAGGAACATGAAGGAGGCAGGGGTCATCCAGGATAGTTGTAGTCCCTGGGCAGTTCCATTGGTGCTGGTGAAGAAGGATGGTACCATGAGAAGGTGTGTGGACTACCGGAAGATCAACCAGATAACGCATAAAGATGCCTACCCTCTCCCCCGCATTGAAGAGTCACTGGCTGCGCTGAAGACTGCTAATTATTTCTCTACCCTTGACCTTACTAGTGGCTACTGGCAGGTGGCGGTTGCACGGGAAGACTGCGAGAAGACTGCGTTCGCTACCGCCATGGGACTCTGCGAGTTCAACAGTATGCCGTTCGGGCTGTGCAATGCCCCGGGGACCTTCCAGAGGCTCATGGGAGTGCTGTTTAGGGCATCTCAACTTCGAGACTGTTCTGCTGTACTTGGACAACGTGATTGTGTATTCAAAGACGTACGAAGCCCATCTGGAGCACCTGGCAGAAGTGTTTGCGGCCCTCGCCAAGTACGGGATGAAGTTAAAACCCTCTAAGTGCCATCTGTTGAAACCCAAAGTGCAGTACCTCGGGCATGTGGTGAGTGCGGAAGGCGTAGCCCCAGATCCTGAAAAGATTACCGCTATCCAGAGCTGGCCGCAACCAACCACAGTGAAGGAGGTGAGGCAGTTCCTGGGCCTGGTGGGCTACTACCGCTGTTTTATCAAGGGGTACACGAAGATGGCCACGCCCATGCAAGACCTCCTCGAGGGACAGACCAAGAATGGTAGATCTCCTGGACTCAGTTTGTCTGGGGTGACAAGCACGAGGAGTCCTTCCAACAGCTGAAGTCGTCCCTGACAGGGGAAGAAATCTTGGCTTATCCTGATTACGGCCTCCCGTTCATCCTCTACACCGACGCCAGCAATGTGGGCCTGGGTGCGGTCCTGTCCCAGGTACAATATGGGAAGGAGAAGGTGATCGCCTATGCCAGCAGGAAGCTCCGGCCAACAGAGGAACCCCGAGAATTACAGCTCCTTCAAGCTCAAGTTCTTGTCCCTCGTGTGGGCGATAGCAAATGTTTAAACCTTACCTCGCGGCGGCGAAGTTCACTGCCTACACGGAAAACAACCCATTAAAACATCTGGATACGGCCAAGCTGGGCGCCCTGGAGCAGCGGTGGATGGCTTGATTGTCCATTTACAACTTTACCATCAAGTACAGGGCTGGTCGCAAGAACACCAACGTGGATGCACTGTCCCGGATGCCACACTTGCCCGATGAAGGGATGGAGGAAGACAGCCTAGAGGAGATTGAGCTACCCGCATTCCATCGGCCACAGGGTGAGAAGCCCTGCGTTAGCCAACAGCAGGCAAACCTCGACCCGCTGCCCAGTCAGGGGTGGCAAGGAGCTCAGGATCAGGAACCTGCAGTTCTGCTGGTCAAAACAATGATTGCCCAGGGTTCTTCCAGGATGAACCCCATAGCCCCCTCCGAATCTCAGCAGTTGTGGAAAGAGAGACCATCTGTACCTGTGTGGCGCCCTGACCTGGTCAGGCATCACTGAGTACTGCTCCCATGCTGGGGGCAGTACAATACAGGTAATCCAGAAGGCTAACCGAGGTGTGATTACACAGGCGCATAGTAATCAGGTCTCCCACATGGACCTTTGAGTGGATACCTGGGGAATCCAGGAGGAGGCGTGGCCTCCATCTCCACTCAAGGGGTGTGGTAGAGAGCCTGGTTGCCAAGTTGCAGGCACAGTGGGGAGGGAGTAGTGAGCCAGTTAGTGAGTGCAGCTCAGGGAGAGCAGACGCATGCTGCAGACCCTGGAGTCTGGCACAATGACAGCACACGTGCAGTGGCTACCGATGGGGGAGAACGGTCACCTTGGAGTGCCACCCGAAAGCACTCGAGGCTGGGAGGAAGGGGACTGCCATGGAGGTACCAGGCCCGTAAGGGTAACAGGTCGCAGTGCAGAGATTCATTCAATTTTCTCCTGCCAAACCTGCTGGAGGGGGCACTTCAGACCCCCACACCACAGACTCCGCAGCCACGTAGCAACGAGAGGGCCCATAGCTCACAAGAGTCAAGCAGCCGGAGTGACCTGGTCCAGGCTACAAGCAAACGGGCCGAAAAGAGGGGAGAACAGGCAGCAGCAACTTCCCTGGGTGACCCCGTAGGGACTTCAAGTCGGGGGTCACTCCAAAAACACCAGGGCTAGAGAAGGCAAGTCGGTAGTCACCCTCAAAAGTCAGCCTGACTGAGTGCCTGGTTTTCTCTGGTTAATCCCAGCTACACCCGGGTACTCACCATGCCATCATTGTGATTAAAAACCCTGAAAGACTGTCTGGACTGTGCCTGAGTCATTCTACGACCTGTGGTTCCACACACACCTACACAGGGCACTGGGGCCTGCCTCACTCTCGGGAGGCCACTACATCTAGCTGCATGCAACATCAGCCCCAGGCGTCCCCTAATCTGCAGTGGCAGTCCCCTGACCGCAATACCGAGAGTGGCGTCACGAAATTCCTAAGGAAGCAACCTACCTGTGACGAGACCATCCCACGTGGAGTCCCTGAAGGTTACGCACCGCTACACCTGGGCAGGGGGCTCCACACCTGCATCAAGGGAAGCTGTATAGGGGGTTGATCAACCCAAAGACCCATGAGAAAGTTCGCCATCTGGTGGTGCCCCAGGCATGCGCACCCAAGGTCCTGCAGGTCTACCATGATGGCGCAGGACACTTCGGCTGGAAGAAGCTGGAGATGCTGCTGAGGGAGCGGTTTTACTGGAGTGGGATGCGAGAGTCCGTGGAGGCCTGGTGCCGAGAGTGTGATCCCTGTACGCTGAGAAGACGGGACGAAGCCAGCCAGAAGGCCCCGCTACAGCCGATTGTCACCCACCAGCCGCTAGAGTTAGTCGCCTTGGACCACGTCAAGCTCACGCCCAGCCGAAGCGGGTACACTTATGCCCTGACCATTGTCGACCATTACTCAAGGTTCATGGTGGTTGTTCCCGCTAATGACTTGACAGGCCGCACCGCAGCCAGAGTGTTCCAGGCCTACTTTTGCCGGCCACATGGCTACCCCGAGAAGGTGCTAACGGATCAGGGCCCAGCCTTTGAAGTGGAGGTGTTCCAGGAGTTCTGCCACTTCTATGGGTGCAAGAAGATCCGAACCACGCCCTACCATGCCCAAACTAATGGGATGTGTGAGAAAATGAACCATCTGGTCCTTAACCTCCTCAAGACATTACCATGGAAGAACGGAATCTGTGGCCGGAGAAGCTGCCTGATTTGGTGGACATGTACAATAACATCCCCTGCAGTTCCACCAAGTGCACCCCCGCGTACCTGATGAGAGCCCGGCTGGGCTGGCTGCTAGTAGATCTAGAAATGGACAGAGATGCCCGAAACTCTTCCTCCCACTGGCAACTGGGATGCCAAGCGGCAAACACACTACCGACGGATCCAAGAGTATGTGGCAAAACCTGCAGCAAAAAAAAAAAAAAAAAAAAAAAAAAAAAAAAAAAAAAAAAAAAAAAAAAAAAATCGAGAAAAGCAAGAGCGTTGCTTCAATAAGTGGGCTCAGGCTGCTCCTTTTGGACCTGGAGTTGTGGTGCTGAAGCGCAAACGAAGAACGCATAAGCTCGATGATCAGTGGGAGAGGACCCCCTATGTTATACAGCCAACTGGATGGGAGAATGAGAAGATCTACTTGATTAGCCGCGACCATGAGAAAACTACAGCCACTGTTTCAAGGAACCACATGAAGAGATGCCCAGGTCCCCTGAGACTGGTAGACGAGGCCCCCGTGCCCACGCCGAGCGTAGAGGAAAACAAAGGAGTGATCCATACAGTAATAGGTGACTTTCCAGCTGATTGGCCTACGCGCAAGACACTACACCTGGAAGAACGGAACCTGTGGCCAGGGAAGTTTCCTGACTTGGTGGATATGTACAATAACATCCCCTGCAGCTCCCCCAAGTGCACGCCTGCGTACCTGATGAGAGCCCGGCCAGGGTGGCTGCCAGTGGATCTAGAAATGGACATAGAGATGCCCGAAGCTCTTCCCTCCACTGCCAACTGGGATGCAAAGCGACAGAAGCAGTACCGACGGATCCAAGAGTATGTGGAAAGGAATCTGCGTCGAAATCGAGAAAAGCAAGAGCAGCGCTTCAACAAGAGGGCTCAGGCTGCCCCTTTTGGACCTGGGGATGTGGTGCTGAAGCGTAAAAGGAGAACGCACAAGCTCGATGATCAGTGGGAAAGGACCCCCTACGTCATACAGCCCACTGGATGGGAGAATGAGAAGACCTATTTGATTAGTCGCGACCAGGGGAAAACTACACCCACTGTTTCAAGGGACCACCTGAAGAGATGCCCGGGTCCCCTGAGACTGGTAGAAGAGATCCGTGCCCACGCCGAGCGTGGAGGAGAAAAGAGGGGTGATCCATACAGTGATGGGTGACTTTCCAGCTGATTGTTCCTGTAATAATGTTCCCACAACCCGTGGAAGAAATGGAGCCGGAGATGCCCGCCAGCGAACCACCCGAGCAAGCACCCAGGGATGCACCTACACCACACCCCCGCAGGTCTCTACCCGCAATACCTGACACTCGGGAAGAGGGACTGGTAGTCCCCTCTCCCCCATTGCCTCCACCTGAAAATATTAGACCCAGAAGGTCCACGCGCCCTAACTTAGGTCAGCCCTCGCTTAGGTACAGGGAAACTGCCATCTAGGGGTGCAACATGTTGATTATGTACATGTGTGTGAATGAATGCCAATCACCCAAGACTCTTACCTGATTCGAAGAGTGTTAAAAAGGTAGTGGTTCCCGGCTACCATACTGCCCGTCCCCATTGGGACTTTGTTGGATTCCCGTTGTTTACCCAGTTTTACCATGAACAAGGCTGAGAACTTGCAGGCCACCCAAAAACTTTTGGGTTTGTAAATCATACCGGACAATCCTTTCCCGCCCTACAGTCTCCGGAGAGGCTGGTTGGAGAAAGGGCCTGCAGCAGAGGAGGCCGAGGTCCCGTCACCATTGGAACCGGTGACAACCCTCCGGGTCAGGGGTCCCCTGGACGTGGGGCCTCTGAGAGACTGCCTGGTATGGAACTTTGTACCCTGTCCGTATGGGCAACACCCATACCAGATTCCTGGACTGGGGAAAATGGCACACCAGGGGGCGGAGCAAGGTGGTTGGCCACGCCCACCAAGGAGTTCAGAGGGCCTGAGGCAGGAAACACAGAGCAGATGAGTTTGAGTAGTGAGTGAGGAGGGAAGGAGTCTGACAGATGCCGGGGTTGGAGCCCGGGCACCTTTGGCTAGGAGGCATATGGTGGCCTTAGCCTGCAGGAGCCGGGAAGACGGCTCGGTGGAACAGGACAGGGTAGTGGCCCGCCGGTACCGACCTGGGAATCGACTCGGAAACCGGAGCACACAAAGGGTGGGGGGGGGGGTGTACTGAGACCCTGAAACGAGGTCCAGAACCCACTGGACTGAGTTAATTGACTGATTGCGGTCTGGACTATAGGTCCTTTCCCACCCAAAGTCCCGACTGAAGACAACAGCCCACCGAGGGGGATAGAAAGCCACCGCACAGGCAGAGAGATCCCACGGGCCAGCGTCTGCAGGCAAAAGGGCTCTCCCGACATACACACAGCCGGGGAGTGGACTCCCGTTGCTGAAGCGCAGACAGTCTACACGTACACTACACGGTGCAGGAGAAAGGCAAAGACCACCGAACCGGGTGGGGGACCAGACGCAGCCGGCTGCGGGCACCGACCACCATCAACTTTGTTTACCAGAGACTTGTGTGTGTCAATAACAGTGAGTACCACAGTGCAATCCGGCCGCGCACTACCCTGCACTGCCCAACGGGTCCCGGGGCCACCACCCCTGCCCACGGAGGGGTTAACACCTTGCTGCATCAGCCCCGGGTGCCCAGTAAACCGCAGCGGTGGTGTCCATGTGTCGCCCTGGGATAGAGGTACTCAGATCCGGGCCAAGGGTCACTTCAGTAAGTATCACGGTGGCGTGACCCGGTCTGTGATCCCAGGCTCCACTGTAAAAAGGGGTTATTGTAAAATGGGATTGTCCGTGATGCCACCCACGGGTTGTGGTGTGTCTGTCCTGCTGCACTGGTGTGGGATCAGATTACCAAGGAGGAGAATGACCTGCACTCTGTTGGATTTTTGCAGGTCTGTGACACCCTGGTTTTGCCAGGGTGTCACATCCACCTTCACCACAACCCGTGGGTGGCGTCACGAACTTAAACACGGCTCCAGCCGTACACCTACCTACCGCCCCCCCCCCCTAAGTAGCGCCTGCACCCTTTCAGAGCGAAGTGACCCCTGGTCCGGAGACGCTCGAGCCACCCACCAACGAGACCGGATCCGAGCGGCTCAGCGGCAGCCGAGTGGTACACTTAGGCGCCAACAGCCATTAAATCTCTCATCATCCACCCGGGGCCCGCTCCGCCTGTGGGGAGCGGTACCATCCCGGCTGCCATAACACCTGCGCCGGCGAAGAACCCGGCAGCGGTTGCTATTCCCTGGCCGCATACCACAGGTGGCTTCACGACAAACTTTTCCCAATACCTCGCTTCCCCCACCATTTACTGTACGCCTCGGGCAAGGCCACCCCGTGACAACGCCTGACCCGACCGGCGATGAGTAGGGTAACCGACTGCCCCATGGGGCGCTACATTTCCATATCTGGATAAAGATGCAGTTTAATTCATCAAGGTTTCTTCTTTTTTGGCTGCGTACAAATTCAATCCTGCAATCTGTTCATATAACACATTATTTATACAAGCTGGTACAATGTCAGCTCCTTTATTCATTGAGCTTTTATGACAAGTCTCATCAAATAAATGTTGCAGTTTACAGTGAACAATGTGACATTGTTAAATAATACAAAGAAACTTAGTGCAACCGCAGCCCCTAGAGATCGCCAAGAGCAATGTTCTAAAATGAGAGAAAATGTTTCTTTCTCCTCAGTTAATATTATGCAAACCATGGATGCCGCTTTTTTTGTAGGAATATGGTGCCTTTGTGTAGACTAGTTGTGGGATATTATATTATATTATATTATATTATATATTATATGCCTTGAACATCATACTAAATTGTTACAGCTTTATCTAAGTTTGACCTGTCCTCTAAAACTATTTTCACAATGGGATGACGATGAGGTGTTGTCACGGGTGCGTGACATCCTGGAGTGAGCTCTGGAAGATCTGAGATCACAAATGTCACAACTAGTGATGGGCAGACCCGGATCTGTGCGGATTGAAAGTCCGGATCTGCGCGGTTTCAAAAAGGTACCCGAGTGCAAGCCCGGGATTCCAGATATTGCTCCTGATCTAGCAGACAGGAAATTGAAATAAATAAATAAATAAATAAAATACAGGAATGTAGCGCCCCTGAACCCATCAGGGTGCTACAAGGTTCTGCATCCCTACAAGGATGCAGAGCCTACCCCCTTAGGGACCCAGAACCCCAGTGCCGGTAACACCAAAAACCCAGGTAATCCTAGTTTTCCCCAACAATTCCCCATACAATGGTACCAAGCTAGGGTGGGACCAATGCATGGCCGCCTAGAGGTGGAGCAACTCCAGTCCAATACTTGACCAGGTGGGAGGGGCAGACTGTGGAGAGTAGTCGGGAAGACAGTAGTCAGAACTGCGGTAAGGCCCAAGCCACACGGCGAGAAAAACAGTGCGGGTGGAGTGCGATAAAACATCGCATTCCCCTCGGACCAATTCTAGCCTGTGTGTCAGCACACATGAGCGATTATTTTCTCAGCCCTAATCGGACTGAGAAGACAATCGCAGCATGCTGCTATTGTAATCCGAGACTCTCTCGCACCCATTCAAGTGAATGGGGCGAGAAAAAAAAAAAAAAAAAATATTGCACTGCACTCGCGGTACACCGGTGTACCGCTAGTGCAGTGCGAGAATGGCAATAGCCGGCTATGCAGGAGAGAGGGAGAGAAATCCCTCCCTCCACTCCTGAGTGCCGGCCCGCCCCTCGCAGCTGAGGTCTGCTCACATGAACGGACCTCAGTTGCAAGGACACACGCATGACACTCGGCTCTGCTGTACTGCCAGCACGAGCCGAGTGTCATGCAAGTGGATCGCAGTAGTCCCCGTGTGGCCCCAGCCTAACTGTTGAAAGTGTCAGACAGTAGGAGTGTGAAGGTGGAAGCGAAGTGACGTCTTGGCTCGGGTTAACAGTGACCTGGTACCCAGGAGAAGTGGTCGCCGGTGGAGTACTCCCGGAACTACGCACTGACGGGGTACAGGACCCTAGGACAGGAAAGAGCTTCAAGCTGACCTGTTAACACCTGCACAGCAAAGGGGACCATCAAGGACTTTGCTGACCCTAAAGAATACGAAGGCTCAGTAGCAAAAGGAGAACCGGGGACAGGACCAGAGACTCCAACCCCACAGGGTTCACGCTACTGTCAGGCGGACAGAAGTGGACAAACCACAGAATGGGGACCCCCAGTGTTCTATACCACGGGGACCCACTTACCAGAGACAGGTGCAGGGGAAGAAGGTACCAGAGAACCAAACTGGCACTGCGACGAAGGGGACCTGGAGGCGAAACCAGCCGGCCTCAGGCAACCAGTTAACCAGCAGTGAGTAAACCAGTTGCACTAAAAACCTGTGTGGACTAACCTTCTTCCGACGCCCAAAAAGGAGACCATACCCGCTCGGGCAACTTGGTTCTGGACTGGGGTCAAGGGGTGCTGCCCACTTAGGGGCAGCATCAGGGCCAGGTTGTTTGGGTGGGAGAAGAGCGGAAGCAGTACAGTTATAAAATGTTTGTGATGTTTTTACATGTTTTACCGTTTTTCTATCTTTTGCAGTTAAAAACAAAAATAAAACCGGTGATGGACGGGCAGCCCGCGGACGGTCTGCATTTTACTAAGGGGGAATGTGGCACCCTGGACAAGCCAGGACGTCACAGGTACTGCAACAACACACCCCACACCCCGGCTAGGCACATCTAGGTCAAACAAAAATCCTTGTTGCCTCCCTCCAGGGGCTGATGTCCACACCAGGGGGTGGAGCCAGGCGGTTGGCCCCACCCACCGAGGAGTTCACAGTCCTGGAGGCGGGAAAAGAAAGGGAGTTCTGTTAGGGAGTTGAAGAGTGAAGTAGTAGTAGAGGAGACTGACCGTGTCCAGGTGCGTGGCCCGGGCACATACAGCAAGGTTGGCAGATGGTGGTGACCGTCTGCAGGAGAGGCTGATTGACATGAACCGTAAGGACCGGGGACGGGCGGTGGCTCGCCGGTACCGGATCGGGAAGCGAAGAGAAGCCAGCACCATTCGGCAGGGCTTACGGACCCCGACCAGGCTAGGAGTTGCCGTAAAACCGGTAAATCCGTTAGCGAAGGGAACCTCCGGGGTTTCCCAGCAGTCAAGACCCGATTGAAGGCAACAGCTCAAACCGTGAAGGGAAACAGTCACCGCCAAGGCTACAGTTCCCAGGGCCAGAACCTGCGGGCAAAAGGGGCTCCCTCAGAATCCATCCAAGCTGGGGAGCGGGTTACCGGTGGGAAGCCACCGGAACCAAGAACATAACACAGGTGCAGGGAAAGGCAGTCACCACCAACCTAACGGGAGAAGAAGAACAACCGCAGCCGTCTGTGGGACCCGTCCATCCAGCCGTTTGTTTTACCGGAGACTTTGCATTCATCATTGGCTGAGTGAGTACCACTGTGCCGTGCGGCACCGCGCTGCCCCCGCGACCCTGCACCTCACCAGGCCCCGTAACCTGCCTGCTATTCCTCCCTCACCGGGCCCCGGAACAACCAACCCCCCTACCCACGGAGGGGAAAAACAACATCCAAGCTGCTCCCTGTCATCGCTCCCGGGATCCCCTTCCAGAGCAGCGGTGGTGTCACAACCTCACCACAACCGTGGGTGGCATCACAGACAATAAATCCCCAAAACCATTCCCCTTTTCACTCACGGGCGAGGAGCGCCGCTCAAGTCCCCGGATCCAGCCCACCGCTCGAGCCACTGAGCAGCAGCAGCGCCGGACCCGAGCGTTAATGAGCGCAGCGCGCCCTCCCCGCCCGCGACAGATGCAGCGGAGGAGGGACAACGATCCACGGTATGCACCGCCTGTCTGCTACAAGTGTAACAAGACCGGCCCTTAATTCAGACGGTGTCCGTTAAAAGAGCAACCCCTGAGGCCAAGGGCCAGTCCTCAGGAGTAGATACTCAAGGCTCAGCTGATTGGCGGGATCGGTACGTTGGAGGTCGCCCCATCATCTCCCTGGCGGTGGATGGTGTGCCGAAAATGGCCCTTCGACACCGGATCGCAGGTAACAACTATGCCTTACATGTTGTACCAGCGATATTGGGTCGATGGTGAACTTGCCCCTCCGGATGATGGGCTAACTATCATTGCAGCCAATGGGCTCCCTATGATCCAGGGGGGGGGTTCAAGGAAGTGACCCTGACTGTGGGACAAACAGAGCTGAGACGTCAAGGGATGATTGTGGTGCTGAATGATTCCAGTGACCGTAAACCAAAAGTGGTCCTTGGGACCAATGTGATTGAGAACTGCATGGGGGGGGGAGGAGGGGTTTAAGTGTTGAGCCTGTTGCAACAACTGTCTGCCACAGCGGGAGGGGGCCAGCAGAGGGCACTGCAGCGTGAGATCCGGGCCCTCTTGCAGCGGCAGCAGGTGAACATGACAGGTGGAGAGATTGGTGGTGTGCGGGTGATGGACGCTGCGCAGTTGGTGGTGACGCCGCAGAGCGAAATGATTATTTCATGTAGGGCAGCAGTAGGACCCCAAGGACAGGATTACCCGGCAATAGTAGATCCCTTGCCTTCAGAGCACTGGCCCACGATAATGGCAGCCAGAGGGGTGATTGATGTCAAAAAGGAGAGAGTGCCCGGGAGAGTGCTGAACTGTGGAGAGGAAGAGGTTAGGCTCTCCCGCTACGCCACCATAGCCAAGTTGTTCACCGTAGATGCACACGCTATCAAGTGACCCTCCACCCAAACAGAGGAGTGGTGCCGGGAGTTGCATGTCGGCACAGAGTCCACACCCATGCACCACAAAGAAGGGGTATACTGGGTAGTGCAGGAGTACGAGCAGGTTTTCAGTAAGCACCTGCTAGATTTTGGGAGAATTAAGGGGGTTTAACACCATATCCCCACGGGTACACATCCACCCATTAAAGAGAGGTACAGGCCAATCCCACCTGCACACTACCAGTGCGCCAAAGACATGTTGAGGAACATGAAGGAGGCAGGGGTCATCCAGGATAGTTGTAGTCCCTGGGCAGTTCCATTGGTGCTGGTGAAGAAGGATGGTACCATGAGAAGGTGTGTGGACTACCGGAAGATCAACCAGATAACGCATAAAGATGCCTACCCTCTCCCCCGCATTGAAGAGTCACTGGCTGCGCTGAAGACTGCTAATTATTTCTCTACCCTTGACCTTACTAGTGGCTACTGGCAGGTGGCGGTTGCACGGGAAGACCGCGTTCGCTACCCCCATGGGACTCTGCGAGTTCAACAGTATGCCGTTCGGGCTGTGCAATGCCCTGGGGACCTTCCAGAGGCTCATGGAGTGCTGTTTGGGGCATCTCAACTTTGAGACTGTTCTGCTGTACTTGGACGACGTGATTGTGTATTCCAAGACGTATGAAGTCCATCTGGAGCACATGGCAGAAGTGTTTGCGGCCCTCGCCAAGTACGGGATGAAGTTAAAACCCTCTAAGTGCCATCTGTTGAAACCCAAAGTGCAGTACCTCGGGCATGTGGTGAGTGCGGAAGGTGTAGCCCCGGATCCTGAGAAGATTACCGCTATCCAGAACTGGCCGCAACCAAGCACGGTGAAGGAGGTGAGGCAGTTCCTGGGCCTGGTGGGCTACTACCGCCGTTTTATCAAGGAGTACACGAAGATGGCCGCGCCCATGCAAGACCTCCTCGTGGGACAGACCAAGAATGGTAGATCTCCTGGACTCAGTTTGTCTGGGGTGAGAAGCACGAGGAGTCCTTCAAACAGCCTAAGTCGTCCCTGACAAGGGGGAGAAATCTTGGCTTATCCTGATTATGGCATTCCGTTCATACTTTACACCGACGCCAGCAATGTGGGCCTGGGTGCGGTCCTGTCCAAAGTACAAGAATGAACGCCCAGATGAAGTACATATCGTTACCTGGGGACTGTTTCCTTGATGCAATTCAGAGGGCTTGAACGCTAAGGACTCTGCTTATATTGTTTTCTGAAAGCCTGGGTTGCATACTCCACATGACTAATTTTTTGGATGCATAGATTTTGTCTGTTGCGGCAATTTAGCCTGAACTTGATTCAGACTCTACGTTCAGCAACAAGCTACCAGGTTTGAAGCTGTGTGTTTCAAGGATCCATGCTGTTATACCCCTGATGAGCCCCTATTTGCTAAGGGGCGAAACGCGTAGGGTGAATCCTGGACAAAAAAAACAGCTTAAGTCAATATTTGATATTTATTGTGTGTCGACTTGAGGACGTAGTCTGGCCCATCCCTACTAGTCTACGACAGATGATTAGTGACGGACATAATTCCCTCCTTTGCACATCTTATGTGTATACATAATCTTGTGGGCTTTATCTTTGGTGTTGCACTTTACCCACTGCTATTCAGACACACTGAATGTCTTTTGAGAGTGAGTGGAGGGTCAGTATAGGACGTCAGTCGACGAGGAACGGGGGCGTTATGACCAATTAGGACGCCGACCTCCGTATGTAAGGAAGGGTGAGAGAAGGATAAAAAAAAAAAAAAAAAAAAAAACTCGCCTTTCTTTCCAATAATAATTTAATATATTTTTATTATTCTATGTATGTATGTACTCAGTTTTTATTGGACATGTATGCCACAAACAATGATTTTAAGGTAAAAGGAATTTTCGGTTTTTGATGATCATACTCTACCTTGGTATCTATATTCGGTTTTTTGGCCAAAGTACAAGATGGAAGAGAGAAAGTGATCGCCTACGCCAGCAGGAAGTTTCAACCAAAAGAGAGGAACCCCGAGAATTACAGCTCCTTTAAGCTCGAGTTCTTGGCCCTCGTGTGGGCAAAAACAGAAAGGTTTAAACATTACCTTGCGGCGGCGAAGTTTACTGCCTACACCATGCGTCCCCAATTCCAGTCCTCAAGGGCCGCCAACAGTGCATGTTTTCAGGATTTCCTTAGTATTGCACATGTGATAATTTAATCACCTGCACAGTTGATGATTCCAACACCCATGCAATGCTAAGGAAATCCTGAAAACATGCACTGTTGGCGGCCCTCGAGGACTGGAGTTGGGGGAACTCTGGCCTACACGGACAACAACCCATTGACACATTTGGACACAGCCAAGCTGGGCGCCCTGGAGCAGCGGTGGATGGTTCGACTGGCCAATTACGATTTCACCATTAAGTACAGGGCTGGCTGCAGGAACACCAACGCGGATGCGCTGTCTCGGATGCCACACTTGTCCGACGAAGGGACGGAAGACAGCCTGGAGGAGATCAAGCTACCCGTATTCTATCAGCCGAGGGATGAGAAGCCCTGTGTTAGCCAACAGCAGGCAAGCCTTGACCCGCTGCCTAGCCAGGGGTGGCAAGAAGCCCAGGATCAGGAGCCTGCAGTCCAGCTGGTCAAAATGATGATTGCCCAAGGCTCCTCCAGGATGGACCCCACAGCCCCCTCTGCAGCTCAGCAGTTGTGGAAAGAGAGAGCGTCTTTACCTGCATCAAGGGAAGCTGTATAGGGGGTTAATCAACCCGAAGACCCATGAAAAAAAGTCCGCCAGCTGGTGGTGCCCAAGGTCCTGCAGGCCTACCATGAAGGACACTTCGGCTGGAAGACCTGGAGATGCTGCTGAGGGAAAGTTTTTACTGGAGTGGGATGCGAGAGTCCGTGGAAGCCTGGTGCCGAGAGTGTGGTCCCTGTACGCTGAGAAGACGGTCCGAAACCAGTCAGAAGACCCCATTACAGCCGATTGTCACTCACCAGCCGCTGGAGTTGGTCGCCTTGGACCATGTTAAGCTCACACCCAGCAGGAGCAGGTATACCTATGCCCTGACCATTGTAGACCACTAATCCAGATTCATGGTGGCTGTTCCCGTTAAAAATTTAAACAGGCCGTACCGCGGCCAGAGCCTTCCAGGCCTACTTGTGCCGGCCGCAAGGCTACTCGGAGAAGGTGCTCACGGATCAGGGCCCGGCCTTTGAAGCAGAGGTTTTCCAGGAGTTCTGCCACTTTTACAGGTGCAGGAAGATCCGGACCATGCCGTACCATGCCAAAACTAACGGGATGTACGAGAAAATGAACCGTCTGGTCCTTAAACTCCTCAAGACACTACACCTGGAAGAACGGAACCTGTGGTCAGGGAAGTTTCCTGACTTGGTGGATATGTACAACAACATCCCCTGCAGCTCCCCCAAGTGCACGCCTGCGTACCTGATGAGAGCCCGGCCAGGGCGGCTGCCAGTGGATCTAGAAATGGACAGAGATGCCCGAAGCTCTTCCCTCCACTGCCAACTGGGATGCCGCCAAGCGACAGAAGCAGTACCGACGGATCCAAGAGTATGTGGAAAGGAATCTGCGTCGAAATCGAGAAAAGCAAGAGCAGCGCTTCAACAAGAGGGCTCAGGCTGCCCCTTTTGGACCTGGGGATGTGGTGCTGAAGCGTAAAAGGAGAACGCACAAGCTCGACGATCAGTGGGAAAGGACCCCCTACGTCATACAGCCAACTGGATGGGAGAATGAGAAGACCTACTTGATTAGCCGTGACCAGGGGAAAGCTACAGCCACTGTTTCAAGGAACCACATGAAGAGATGCCCAGGTCCCCTGAGACTGGTAGACGAGGCCCCCGTGCCCACGCCGAGCGTGGAGGAAAACAAAGGAGTGATCCATACAGTAATAGGTGACTTTCCAGCTGATTGGCCTATGCAGAACAGCACGGTGATTGTTCCTGTAATAATGTTCCCACAACCAGTGGAAGAAATGGAGCCGGAGATGCCCACCAGCGAGCCATCCGAGCAAGCGCCCAGGGATGCACCTACACCACGCCCCCGTAGGTCGCTACCCGCCATACCCGACACCCGGGATGAGGGACTAGTCGTCCCCTCTCCCCCATTGCCTCCACCTGAGTGTTGGGCCCAGGAGGTCCACGTGCCCTAATCTAGGTCAGCCCCCGCTTACATACCGGGAAACTGCTATCTAGGGGTGCAGCATGTTGATTATGTAAATAGGTGTGTGAAGGAATGCCAATCACCCGAGACTCTCACCTGATTCTAAAGACTGTTGAGAAAGGTAGCTGCTCCCGCCTACCATACTGCCCATACTTTGTTTTGGCCCTGTTATAGCCAGTTTTAAAATAGACATGGCCGAGAACTGGCAGGCCACCCAAAAACTATTGGGCTTGTAAATAATCCCCGGACCACCCTTTCTGGTCCTACAGTCTCCGGAGAGGCTGGTTGGAGGAAAGGCCTGCGACAGAGGAGGCAGAGGTCCAGTCACCATGCAGACCCAGACCGGTGACAACCCTCCGGGTCAGGGGTTGTAAATATGTTAGTATACATGTTCTTTTTTATCATTTGCAGTTCAGAAAAGTAAACGGTGGTGGTCGGACAGCCCGCGGACGGTCTGTAGTTAACGAAGGGGGAGTGTGACGACCTGGACTAGCCAGGTAGTCAGATATAGAGCCCTGCACAACACCAGTCCCCTAATGAGGTGTCATCAGCGAACCTTTAAACCCTAGTTACCTCTCTCAGTGCTTGATGGACACACCAGGGGGGGCGGAGCCAGGCGGTTGGCACGCCCACCGAGGCGTTCAGAGAGCCTGAGGCAGGAAACAGATCAGTTCAGTTTGGAGTTGAGTTTGAAGGTGCAGTAGAGGAGGTTAGGCCTGAAAGCCACCGCACAGGCAGAGAGATCCCACGGGCCAGCGTCTGCGGGCAAAAGGGCTCTCCCGACATCCACGAAGCTGACACCCGTCGCTGAAGCGCAGGCAGTCCACAGATACACAACACGGTGCAGGGAAAAGGCAGAGACCACCAACAGGGAGGGGGACCAGACTGCAGCCAGCTGTGGGCACCGACCACCATCATCTTGGTTTACCAGAGACTCGAATGTTTCATTCCAATAGTAAGTACACCAGTGCCCTCCGGCCACCTATCTCCCTGCACTGGCAAAGCTCCCCCAACGGGTCCCGGGGCCACCATCTCTGCCCATGGAGGGGTTAACAACTTGCTGCATACCATCTTCCCCGGGTGCCCCGTAACTGCAGCGGTGGTGCCTACCTTCACCACATCCTGTGGGTGGCGTCACGAACTCAAACACGGCTCCGGCCGTACACCTATGTCCCCCTAAAAAGCACCAGCCCCCCTTTCAGATCGAAGTGGACCACGGGGCCCCCGGGTCCAGAGACGCTCAAGCCACCCACCAGCGAGCCCGGATCTGAGCGGCTCGGTTGCAGCCGAGCCCGGGGCGGTACATATACACAAACAGAGAAAAAAAAACCAAAAAACTTTGAAGTAAAATACAGCACCCTCTTCCCCCCCCCCCCTCTTTATTAACCCCAAAAAGACCCTTGAAGTGCAGCCGTAATTCACACCACAGCCCACGATGCTCCTGGCTCTGATAAATTCAACACTGACAAGGGGGACCTGGCTGGCAGCAGTGACGTCACTCAATTTCCCAGAGGTTATACCCAGGTTCCTACGGTATGACCTTCGGTGACCTGAAGGACTCTGGCTTAAGGTGCGAGGCTGTACCCTACACCCCACCAGCCCTTTAATACTGACAATGCAGGCCAGGCATCTGGGAGTGAGGAGCATCTACTGTCACTGTTAAAGAGCCAGTGGGGTGTGGGTCATGGCCCCGCATTTTAAGCCAGAGTGCAGTACTCAGGTCACCGGAGGTCAAACCGTGGGAAATGAGTGACATCACTGCTGCCAGCCAGGTCCCCCTTGTCAGTGTTTCCTGGAGCCTGGATATCGGACATGTTTTCAGTCTCTCCAGGCTCGGATGTAGCAGAGCCTGGGCCATTGTGACACCTCGTGTGGATTACGTCAGACTTGCAAGGGTGTTTTGGGGGTTAATAAAGTGGTGAAAGAAGGTGTTTTATTGTACTTTATTCCAAACAAAGGATTTTTTCGGTGTTTGTGTTTATTTATTTTCACTTACAGATTAGTAATGGGAGTCTCATAGATGCCTGCCATTACTAATCTAGGACTTAGTGGCAGCTGTGAGCTGACATTAACCCTGATATTACCCTAATTGCCACCACAACTGGGAAATCGGGAAGAACTGGGTAAAGTGCCGGGATTGTCACATCTAATGGATGCGACAATCCTGGGCGGCTACAGGTTGCTATTTTTAGGCTGGGGGCGGCCCAATAAGCATTGGTCTCCCCAGCCTGAGAATACCAGCCTCTAGCTGTTGGGCTTTATCTTGGCTAGGTATCTAAATTGGGGGAGTCCGTACACCGGTTTTTAAATTAATTATTTTATATAATTAAAAAAAAATTAAAGCTGCATGCGGTTTCTCCTATTTTAATATAGACAAAAAGACTGACGCACTCACCTAACTGAAATTTGAACAGGTGTATAACTGAACATGACATAAAATACAAAAAGAAAGACAGTTTGCACTCCGATAATGCTAACGTATGGAAACCATGAGTGCCGTCAGTCTTTTTGTCTATATTTAAGAGGGTTTTTAACCCAGAGAGAGGCTTCAGCATAGATATATAGATCTCTTTGTAGGTGAAGGAAAGAGTCAGATTTATTTGTTCCCATAAAACTACTATAAGGAAGAGAAAAAAAAATAATATATTTATAAAAAACAAAAAACAATTTATTTTCACCACCTTGGATTCAAACCAGCAACTTTCAATCATGTGTACAGCAGCACTCCTAGCTGTTCTAGCTGTTGAGCCACTAGGATTGAAGATGTCAGAGGGAAGATTCTTTATACATGAACCTACAATGCAGCCTCTGATTACACAGCAGATTACTCAGGACATAGAGATGCTGCTCTGTACAATGGAGCTCTATCTATATTCTGTGTTCTAGAGGGGGAGAAAAGGAGATTTTTTTTCTTCTAAAAAAAATTAGTAAGACAATTACAGAAAAAGGTACCTTAAAACGTAACTTTTAATATATCTCTTAAAAGGAAGCAACTCCTTAAGGTACCTTTCTTTTGCTGTAATTGTCTTACTACCTTTATCACGGTAATTCACCAGTAACTGATTCCATTCTAATAAAATTACTAAAAAGAAAAAAAAAAAAAAAAAAAAAAAAAAGTAATTTTTACACTTTTTTTTATAAAATGATAAACATCACAAATCAGCAAAAAACATGGACAAATTTGGTGTCCCTGTAATAACAATTTGAACACCACAGCGATGAAATTACTTAAGGGGGATCGGTAAATGGCATAAAAAAAAAAAAAAAAAAGGCGCAATTTATTTTTCTTTTAAAAACCCATAAAAAATATTTAATAAAAATGTATTGTTGAGGCAGTCAACCCCGGTGAGTATGCTAACGTGCTAATGAATGTGCAGCGTCAGAATTGCTCGTGGGTCTGGGTGCATATTGAACCTGACAGGTTCCCTTTCGTTATCGGAGGGCAGCATAAAGTAGGAAAAGAAACACTGATCTAGCTGTGGATTATTTACTTACTTTTTTCTTGCAGACATTTCCAGCAAATACCTGGGTGTCTTGTGATCGGGTTTCCCACCTACTGCTGATTGTATGCTATTTCCTTCAGCAAAGGATCCAAAAAAATTCAGGATAGGAGCATAGACACAAGTTGGTGGGTAGATTAGACCCGGTACAGGTTCTGTTCTGTGTTCAGTACATTGACGCTCAGGCTGTGAAATCGTGGCAATTACTGGGTTATTAAGCAGATCTTAATTAGATCATCAAAAGCAGCTGCATAGCAACAGAGCTTACCACGGGGTGCATTAACCATTGCTTTGCTGCAACAGAGTGTATTTGACTAAGGCTGGACTCACACGAGCGTATGAAAAAACGGGCCCATTGTCATCCAGGAGAGTAAGACGATTTTTTCTCACTTGTCATCCATGTGCAATCCGTTTTTTTCTTAGCAACTATTAGTGATTTACAGTCATTTACAGGACCATTTACAGCATGGGTAAGGAACCTTTTTACTGCCGGGGGCCATTTGGCAATTTCTATAAATCTTCGGGGCCGCACCAAATTATCAATGTGAACATAACCCTGCTATATTTGGTCAAACAATTAATCAACTCACCTTTACTGTGGTGGCTGGAGCTGCTTCTCTTTGGAGAAACCCTGCCTAGCTTCCCACAGCTTCCTGTATGATGACCAAGAGGAAAAGTTAGCGGTTCCCGGCTACCCGTTCAGTGTTGAAGTTAACCCCGTTTACCGTTAGGCTGGTTTCACATCTGCGTTGTTTCAACGCAAACGGACTCCGTCACTAATGTTTACAGTTCATTTATTTACAGTGGAAGAGCGACAGCATGACTCATGCACTACCCGCATGTGTCCACATGGTGTCGCGCTTACACTGTAAATAAATGAACTGTAATACAATAGTGACGGAGTCCGTTTGCGTGAAAATAGCGCAAGTGTGAGTGGAGCCTTATTTAATCATGGACCAAGACCTCAGGACTGGTGAGGTCACCCCAAAAACTTTCTTGGGTCTTGTAAATACCCCCACCTACCTTCTTGTTATTCTTTGCCACCTACATTTCCTCTGGAGAGGTAGATTGGAGGAAGGGCCTGCGGTAGAGTAGGCCAAGGATCAGCCACTATTGAAACCAGTGGCTAACCTCCAGGCCAAGGGTCCCCCGGACTTGGGCCCTTGAGATGGACTGCTGGGTAAGGAACTTTTTACCCGGCCTGTGTAGGCGTTACCCGGAACTCCTGTGGACTAAGGAAAAGGGGTGCCCACTATTCTTAGCGGTGGCACCAAGGAACCAGGTTGTTTGGGTGGCGGGTGAAGAAAAAGGGAATGTAATGTTTTATGTTATGCAAATGTTTACAATGTTTACCATGTTTTACCTTTCCCGTTTCTTTTAGAAAAAAAAATAAACGTCAGTGGTTGGACAGCCCGCGAACGGGCTGTATTCAACCAAGGGGGAATGTGACACCCTTGGTTCCCCTCCTGGTTCATCATAGCATCGGCCGGGTTGCCTCACGTTACCATCAGAAAAGTGAGTAAAAATCCTAAAAGACATTGCTGCCTGTGTGTGAGTTCTTCTGCGACCTGTGGCACTACACACTTACACTGAGCCCCTGGGGCCAGCCTCACTCTCGAGAGGCCATAACATCAGACTGCATTTACCATCAGCCCCAGACGCTCTCTAAACTGCAGTGGCGGTCACCCCCTAACCGCAATTACCGAGAGTGGTGTCACGATTCCTATTGAACTTAACCTGACATACCTGTGTCCAGAAGATTCCCAGCACGTGAAGATCTTGAGGCGACCTGCAGTTGAGCCGGTCTTTATATTCTGGCGTCACGAACAGGATCAGGACTAGGCCTGTTCAGACAGGTGACCGTGTGCCCTGGCGGTCCGATTGAAAAATTAGAAGCGCCGCCATATTGCCACCAAAGAAGCGCGCCAAGAAAAACAGCAGCCCGTGCAAAAAGAAGTAACCGTCCACGAACAGGTGTGGCTACCCAGAGAACCCCTGGAGCACTCTGACCTCGCGAGTGATGAGGGCGGATCTATCCTGAGATGGCGGGAAGTCACCGGTCTGCTGCAAGAAACGAAACTCAGTGAGAGCAGAGAGAACCTGGTGAGCAGCGACGGAGAGAGAATGGCGTCCGCACGCAGCGAACCAGAACCAGGCTCCGCTGCCTGGTGGAACTGGGAGCTCACCCAGTTCTGTGACCGGCTGCAAGCGCGGATCCTCCAGCAGGTGATGGAAGGGAGCTCAGAGCTACGGGAGCTTGCTGCAGCGGTTCGGGCCTACGAGAGGTGGACCGCGCGTTGAGTGCCACACCGGGAGGTGACCACCCAGACCCCCTTGCTGATGCTGATGCCTTTGGGTGAGTCTCAGTCTGCCCCTGCCCGCTCGGGTACGCTGACCTCGTCGGCGCTGTTACCGGAGGCGATCCATGCTGCGATGCCCGCGGTGATCCCCGCCACGGCTCCTACTGTGACCCCTGCTGCGACGTCCGGTGCAGCAATCCCGCCGGCCAGACCAGACCAGGCCGCAGCAACGTCCCGTCCGACCAGACCAGACCAGGCCGCAGCAGAGTCCCGTCCAGCCAGACCAGACCAGGCTGCAGCAGCGTTCCGTCCGGCCAGACCAGACCAGGCCGCAGCAGCGTCCCGTCCAGCCAGACCAGACCAGGCCGCAGCCACGCCTTCTAGATCTACCCCTGCCTGCAGAGCAGAAGCAGCTACAGCGCCTCAGTCGCTGACCGAAGAGCCGGGTCCTGCGTCCCCGCCAGGAGAAGACCCAGTGTTCCTGCGGCTTAAAAAGGAGCTGAGTGCACGCTTCCCCAAAGACCTGGTGGACACGTACATAGTCCCCAGGCAGTCATCTGGACCCGGAGCGGTCCCAGAAATTTCTGTGGCTAAGAAGAGCCCACCGATCTGGCCAGCAGATGAAAGCCCATCCCCAGCACTTCTGCCGGAGCAACCGGAGGAGTGCTCAACACTCCTAAGGAGGAGGAGAGGCCTGGAGGCCGAGACCACGATCCCCAAGTGGCCAGAGGAAACATTGGATGTCTTCATGCACAGTATGAGTGTGACCTGGGAGCTGAGGTGGCGGTGATGAGAAGACCAGCCCACAGAGGACAGTGCCGCGTGAGGGCAAGGAAACCCCCTGTGCAGCCTACCCCAGAAAGAGAAAGAGTGGAGGCCAGGGATCTACAAGAAAAGAGGTCCCTACGGCAGACCAGGTTCCAGACCCGAGGTCCTATCCACCGCGGAGTTGTTGAAGAATTTAATCTAAATACTGGCTATGACTTCATCGTGGAGGCTGATGTCAAGTGGGGCATCTTTGTGTCCAGAAGTGATGTCCGGTCCCACTTGCCCAGAGGACACCCTGGTCGAGACCTGCGTATGGGAGACATAATTCACCAGGCACAAAGGTGAAAGAGGCTGGGGCCCTTCCTCCTTGCGCCTTTAGAGATGGATCCCCATGGCCTGAAGCTACTTGGGGACCCCGGTTCTTGAAAAGTGAACTCCCATCCCGTATGCAGGTACTGCGGGTCTGTGGTGGGGCCTGACTTATATGACGACCCCGGACCCTATGTAGCACTGTGCTCCGGGAACTGTGGTGGCCAAAGGAACCTGCAATCCCCCTGTCCTGCAGATTCTGGTGATACATCTTGAAGCAATGAAACTCTCCCCACGGCAACCGTATTGACTCCTGCGACCCACCAGAGCCACCGGTAAACCCGTCTGCTCCTCTCCTCTCCTGCTGGAGAACTCCTAACTGTTGTGTTGGCTCCTAACTCCCCCCTGGTGGCTGCTCCTCCCCTGGTTCCCTGTCACTAGTGGATGGCAGCCCCCCATGTTTGGTTACTACGTTAAGACCCAACCCTAGTCCGGTCCCTATTGGGGAGGGCAACCTATTGGTGTGTATGAGTTTGTGTGTTGTGGAACCGACACCAACCTCCTCTGGATCCAAGATTAGTACCACACCTTAAGTGAGGTGCAGTATCCTGTGGCGACTGAAGCCTTAGGGGCGCCACATTTCCCCACAGAAAATGGCAGCACTCTCAGGCTGCAACCACACAAAGTTAGTACACCAAAATTTTTAGTATGCAATAAACAGGTAAACATTCTTCCCTTTATGGGAGGCACCATCACATTAATGTTTCAAACATGTTAACTCTGCACAGTTCGATTTTTCAACATGGTAATCAAATCATGGTTATCAGTAGCAAAGAATCATCATCATTATTAAACCTGTTCAAATATCAAATACACAAAATCTTCTTACTATATCACGATAAAAGGATGCAAAACAACAGAGTACTTTTGTGCCACCCATCGGTACACCGCTCCCAACTATTAGGCATCCTCTTCAGTACTGTAGGATCACGAGTCACCCCAATTCTGGTAGGGTGCAGAACAGGTGCAACTATTTGCAATTCAGTTCCGACCACTCACAGTTCCGTAGTCTGGTTATCCTTCAAAAGCAAAAAAATCAACCGAACAAAAATAAAAGCAAATGAAATACAATTACGGGGGGTAAGGAAACTCCTGACCGGACGGTCGCAGAGAGTTGTCCCCCAAGGTCTGCGTACATTTGTCCTGTTTCCTGGATGTACAACATTTTTGGCGGGAAGCAGGAACTGGGTCAGGACGTACCTCTGGAGTGGGTTCTGGTGCTGTAGCAGCTGCCTCCAGGCGACACAGTCCCACATCCAGGGCATACCAGCCCCGCTCTCCCTTGTACTGGGTGTATGTCACCTTGTCTCCGGGATGCAAGTTCCGGCCTGGATGACCCTTACGGAGGCGGCACATCACATCTCGGCGGGACATGACGACCTCCTTGGCCAGTCTCTCCTCTGAGATGAAGCCCCACCCCCGCTCCAAGTCAAATTGGGTGATGATGCCCACCCGTAGTGGTCCCAAGGCCGATGGGTCAGCCTTCCGGATACGCTGTTTAGCTGCCATGTTACGAGCCTCCATTTCCGCCATCCGGGTCTGGTGCTGCCGATCCTCGGCAGCCAGCTGGGCAATAGTGGTCTGGCACACAGTCCACGGGTTGTCTCCCACACCACTTGACACGGCGGAGAGGAACTCAAGGACGGCATGGCACTCCCCCCAGGTTATCCCCTGGAGGGCGCCCTCCAGCTCACCGGTCGGAGTCCTAGTCCCTAGCTCCAGGTCAGAGGCAAGAGGCAGCCCGGTTAAAGGCCGCTGGATCCTCCTCTGTCGGTGCACTGTCGGCTGGTACATCGGCTGCCTGAGAGTTGGCGGTCGGGTCTTCAGCTGCCTGGGGGTTGGTAGCCTGGTCTTCAGCTGCCTGGGAGTTGGCAGCCGAGTCTTCAGCTGCCTGGGGGTCGGTGGCCTCCTTGCCTCCGGTCTGGTCTGAGGCCGGGACAGGTGGATCTGCGACCGGGGGTTACTGACAGGTTCGTGGGGCCTGGAGGATGTCACGAATGGCGGGGATGACCAGGATCCCTGCTTCCTCTATAACAGATTCTTCCTCCTCCAGGATTTGCGGCTCCCATTCTTCGTGGGCCCACATGGCTCCCGCCATCCCCATCATGGATGCCTCCCAATCATGGATGGCATCCTTCTGAACCCTAGGCAACAGCAGACATATCCGAGCCACCTCCATCTCCATCTCTCTGGTGCTCCAGAATAGAGGGTGCACCGATGTTGCCCCGTGACGGCCAGGGTTCGCCATATTTGACACCCTGCACCTCAGGTGGTCCCGGTACATCCTCATTCTTTGGGCTCCGCAATCCGACTCCTCTGGTGTTAGTTTTGTTTCTTCCTTCCCCTTGCATGGGGGTACTCGACTTTCGCGCCACTCTCCCCGCCAACCCACGAAGGGTGGGCATTCCTCAACTGCTTGTTGTACTGCAATGGCCACCGTGTGCAAACTTTTTAATTAAACAGTCCTAAGGCGGGCTTTGCACGTTGCGACATCGCAGGCCGATGCTGCGATGTCGCACGTGATAGTGCCCGCCCCCGTCGCAGGTACGATATCGTGTGATAGCTGGCGTAGCGAAAATTATCGCTATGCCAGCTTCACACGCACTCACCCGCCCTGCGACCGTCGCTCTGGCCGGCGACCCGCCTCCTTCCTAAGGGGGCGGGTCGTGCGGCGTCACAGCGACGTCACACTGCAGGCGGCCAATCAGAGCGGAGGGGCGGAGATGAGCAGGATGTAAACATCCCGCCCACCTCCTTCCTTCCGCATATCCTACGGAAGCCGCGGTGACGCCGGTAGGAGATGTTCCTCGCTCCTGCGGCTTCACACACAGCGATGTGTGCTGCCGCAGGAACGAGGAACAACATCGGACCGTCGCGTCAGCGTAATTATGAATTATGCCGACGCTGCAACGATGATACGATTACGACGATTTTGCGCTCGTTAATCGTATCATCAAGGCTTTACACACTACGATGTCGCATGCGATGCCGGATGTGCGTCACTTTCAATTTGACCCCACCGACATCGCACCTGCAATGTCGTAGTGTGCAAAGCCGCCCTTAGCCTTTATTCTGTAAGGCGCACAGTACACGATTAGTCTGGGAATGTTATCCTGACGCCAAGTTGTATCACCCACGGGGCAAGGGGTCAAATGTTTACTCGTCGCCAGGCCTGGTGATGTCAGGTCTGGGGATGTCATGGGTGGCCCTGACCAGCTTCATGGCCCCGAGGCGTACAATAAAATGGGGATGATGATTGGAGGATAGGATAGGTTGTCTCGTGATGCCACCTGCAGTATGCGGCCAGGGATTAGATGCTGCTGCTGTCAATGTCCTCCAGGGCGGATGGCTGTAGCAGCTAAGATTGTTCTGCTCCCACAGGTGGAGCGGGCCCCGGGGAGGATGATGAGGGGAGTAAAGGCCGTTGGCGCCGAAGCGTGGGGCGATGGCAACGGCAAAGGCAGGTGGACACAGTCTCTGCGGGTTCAAGGTTTCTTTACTCACAATTCCAGCTTGCCTGGGAGATACCGGTCACCGCCGTTTTGGGCCCCAGTCGATCCCGGATCCGTTGAAGGTCAGAACCGGTACAGTGGACGGTGGGCCCTTCCTCCTTGCGCCTTTAGAGGTGGATCCCCGTGGCCTGAAGCTTCTTGGGGACCCTGGTTCTTGAAAAGTGAACTCCCGTCCCATATACAGGTTCTGCGGGTCCGTGGTGGGGCCTGACTTAGATCATAACCCCGGACCCTATGTATCACTGTGCTCCGGGAACTGTGGTGGCCAGAGGGACCTGCAATCCCCCTGTCCTGCGGATTCTGGTGATACAACTTAAAGTCTGTTCCACCCTAGGATTCTGCACCCTGCAATGTGCCGGTCCCGAGGGAGCAGTTAAGCTCTCCCCACGGCAACCGTATTGACTCCTGCGTCCCACCAGAGCCACCGGTAAACCAGTCTGCTCCTCTCCTTTCCTGCTGGAGAGCTCCTAACTGTTGTGTTGGCTCCTAACTCCCCCTGGTGGTTGCTCCTCCCCCAGTTCCCTGTCACTAGTGGATGGCAGCCTCCCATGTTTGGTGACTACCTTAAGACCCATCCCTAGCCCGCTCTCCATTGGGGAGGGCAACCTATTGGTGTGTATGAGTTTGTGCATTGTGGAACCGATACCGACCTCCTCTGGATCCAGGATGAGTACCGCACCTTAAGTGAGGTGCAGTACTTTGTGGCAACTGAAGCCTCAGGGGCGCCCCATTTTCATACTGACATGGCCTGTAGCGTCTCTGGATTCTCTCAATGAACACATCTGGGGCATCATTGGTTGGCAAGTGCAAAGGGAGCTGCCAGAAGCGGATCTTGATGATTTGCCCAAGTGCTTTCAGTGTGGCAGAACATTTTTCAGACAATCACTAATATCTTCATTGATAGCACTCAAGGTGTGTAAGTATTTAAGCTTGAGGTGCTTTCAATCAATACTGAATAAATCGAGATGTTTTGAAAAATGTGCTTACTTTTTTTAGCATTTACATATCAGTAACATGTCTATACATCTTGTGATTTCAATAATTCCACCACTTTTCCTTCTTGATGTTGCATGTTTAATGTTAAGAAGTGTATTTAGCTATTATATTTTTAATTAGAGAAGTGATTACTGAGTGTAGTTACTAGATATGAGCCACCACCCTAGTGTTCGAGTTTGGTTCAGTTCGTCGAATAGCGGGTGTGTTCGTCGAACAATTTCGAACACCTTCGAACACCATTGAAAACAATGGCAGGCAAACACAAACACATACAAACATGCACAAACACGAATGCACGCACACATATTATGATCACCTTACCTTTCGTTCCATCGCCGGCCTCCTGGGACTTGCAGTTCGCCGGTACAAGATGAGTTTTGGGTAACCATCCGACCGATGCCCCGGAGCTTCCGCTGCCAGCGCGCTGACATCAAAGGCAGGAGCCGCTTGCCTCTGATTGGCCAGCACGCTGCCTTTCAGTAGCGTCTGACAGAGGAAGTTCTTCCCTCATTGCGATGGTTACCCGATACACGTAGTTCGCCGCTACAGGATGTGTATTGGGTAACCATCGCAACGAGGGAGGAACTTCCTCTGTCAGACGCTACTCAAAGGCAGCGCGCCGGCCAATCAGAGGCAAGCGGCTCCTGACTTTGATGTCAGCGTTGTGGCAGCGGAAGCTCCGGGGCATCGGTCGCATGGTTACCCGATACACACCCTGTACCGGCGAACTGCAAGTCCCAGGAGGCCGGTGATGGAACGGAAGGTAAGGTGAGCATAATATGTGTGTGTGTGTGTGTATGTTTGTGTATGTTTGTGTGTGTTTGTACGTGTGTGGAATGGCACAATAGGGGATCAGGATGGGACATTTAACAAGTTGTGGAATGAATTGTCTGCACTGCAATGATTTCCTATGGGAAATATCTTGCTTTGCTGAACGAGTAACTTGGTTAACAAGCACACTCCCAGAACGGATTGTTCTCGTTAACCAAGGTTCTGTGACTCCCTGGCCTATCAGGTCATCACAGGGTATTGTGCAATCTGCCCTTCTGTGCAATATCCACCTCCTCCTTGGTTACGGGTCGCTAACTTATGGTGTTGCCAAAACCAGCTAATCAAAATCCTAGGAACACTCTGCACGACACCCACCAGACACACCAGTGGGGGTCCTGAATGGAATAGGGTTACCCATTTGGGGGGTTGGTAAGGGGAGGTCAGGAGTGTCAGGAGTAGGCCAGTGTAGTGTTGGAACTGAAGGAGAGAGGAGGTCAGGAGCCGGGCTCCTTGGAAGTAACTAGGTGGCAGATGGTGGTCTTGACCTACTAGAAGCTGGTCCCCCGATCGCAGGGGATCGTGACAGTCAGCGGCCTTGTACCATCTCCGGGCTGGGACCAGGGCACGACGGGGTACGTGGACCCTAGGTCAGGGAGTAGCTTCAGGCAACCTGACAATTCCCCGACGAGAACGGAGCCTTCAAGATCCGCTCTCCACCCACTCCAAAATCTGGGTACTAGCGCAACGAGGGGGATAGGACTTTCCACAAAACGGTCCAGGAAATCGCAAGCGTGAACCCTGAGACCAAGCTGCCACAGTTAGCCACACTGGGGAGTGGGACCCGACTAGTTTCAAGCTACCGGGGCCAACTAAGAAGCAGACTAAGTGCCAGGGAAAAGGTCACAGATAATCAGGCAACACCATCGGGGACGGGACCCAAACTAGCTCCCCTCGGCGGCAGCGGTGTCCAGAACTTTGGTTTCCCAAGTTGCCGGTGTCAGCTTCATGGACTGAGGGAGTACACAACTGACCCTTCCACCCCTCAACGGCACTCCCCAACACCATCACCGAGTCCCAGGGCATTCCCCTACCGTGGAGGGTCGCAACACCTGGCTGCCCCTGCCATCACCCCGGGTACTCCCTAATAGCAGCGGTGGTACTCCAACCTCACCACACACCACGGGTGGCGTCACGAACTGTAGATACACCATCCCCTGTAAATATCCTCTTCATTTGAGTGGCCGCACGACCCCCAGGTCCGGACGCCCCTCGAGCCACCGCGGATCCGGATCTGGCAGCTCGGCTGCTGACACGGGGGCGGCACAGTTCCACTGTATTAACATTGAATGGCAGTATTACTGTGAAAATCCAGTTACGCATTTGGTGATCGAACCGTTATCGAACATAACCTCGATCTGTCAAACTTGAAGCTAATTGTTCGCGCTCGTTGAACGACTCGAACATCGCCTAAAACAGGTCGAATTTGAGATTGGCGAACAGTTCGATTCGAACACCGCTCATCTCTAGTAGTTACAAACATAAGATTATGCTTCTCTCCTGCCTGATCTACGGTATTTAGATCACTTATTCTGTCCTATTTAATGTCTGCAGTTTTGGAATTGTTGTATTATTTACTGATTCTAAATACCCCCATTGTCTATCACACTTTTGGAAAGCTTGTAATAGAAACACTTCATCTGAGCAGTTTCTGCAAAGTCTCATCAATTCTCCCTTTCGCCTATTATGTTATTAATTGCATGGCATGGGTGGCAAGAAGTGGCAAATAGTAAAGAATTTCCTGCTGAGCTCTTTCTATATGGTGAAGTGTAAACTCTGCCCTTCACTCTTCCTAGAATAATGCAAAGAGTGAAATTTGACATTAGTCATCAACAGCTGTAAATAACAAATTCATATCTGTCACCTGGTGTTTGACTCTAAACCTGCCAAGTGTCAAGGTGGCATCTGACGCTGTTCACACTGCAGAATCTGACACTCCACACTATGCCTTCTCTGGTGCTTCTGAGTTGCACAGACAGGCTCAGATGTCGACCAGCTGTGTGCTCATTAGTGATTGGGCTTGCAGGTGTTAATCTCTGATAGCCTGCTGGTTAGCTCTTGGACCACATGTTGTGGGAGACCTATCACTGTTATTACCTGCTTTTTTAAGATGGTGGAGCCTGTCTTCCGATGTCGACTATAGTTTTTGTTAAACCGGTCCGTGTGCTTTTGTGTTCCAGTTGCTGGTGATTGATTGCGTGCTGCTTGGTGTGATGTGGAAATCCTCTCATTGTCTGGTTATTTACTCCCTGCTTTTTATTTCCTGCCTATCACTTATTGTATTATATCTCCATGTGTGCTAGCTGTGTGATAGAGTTCTTGGTTTGCCCATTTGTCTATACCTGTGGATTCAAATACTCCTGTCCCGGCCCTCCCCTGGGGTGGGGGAGAGGGGGTATTAGATCAGGGCTTGCCAGGAGCAAGGCAAGGAAGGTGACCCAGACATCTTCACCATTAGACGTATCTCTGGGATTGGGGAAACCTAGGACCCCCTAGCCTGAGGACCACCACACTAAGTGCACTGTTGAGCAAACCCGTTGAAGTTCGGTTTGGGGGTGCAGCCAAACCGACCCTCCACGAATTTGGATTTGACTCAAATCCCAAAGAAAGTCACTGACTGGCAATTCGGGTCTCCACCCACATCTGGCAATACACAGAATACTTCTGGGGGAAGGTGGATGGGAATTTTACATTTTTTTGTACATGTCGCGGGCGGAGGAGGGGACGCTGCTCTCACCCACTGCTCGGGTCCGGCTGCTGCTGCTGCTGCTGCTCCGTGGTGGCTCGAGCGGTGGGCCGGATCCCGGGGACTCGAGCGGCGTTCCTCGCCCGTGAGTGAAAAGGGGGAATTGATTGTGGGGATTTGATATTGTCCGTGACGCCACCCACGGTTGTGGTGAGATTGGTGACACCACCGCTGCTCTGGACGGGGATCCCGGGAGCGATTGGCAGGGAGCAGCCTGGATGTTAGTTCTCCCCTCCGTGGGTAGGGGGGTTGGTTGTCCCGGGGCTTGGTGATGGGGTAGGAATGGATGGCAGGCGGGTTACGGGTCTGGTGAGGTGCAGGGTCGCAGGGGCAGCGCTGTGCCGCACGGCACGGTAGTACTCACTCAGCCAGCAACGAATACACAGTCTCCGGTAAAACAGACGGCCGGATGGACGGGTCCCACAGACGGCTGCGGTGTTTCTCCTCCTGGCAGGTTGATGGTGACTGCCTTTCCCTGCACCTGTGTAGTGTGTACGGTTCCAATGGGTTCCCACCGGTAACCCGCTCCCCAGCTTGAAGGTTGCTGAAGGAGCCCTTTTTGCCCGCAGGCTCTGTCCCTGGGAACTTTAGCCTTGGCGGTGACTGTGTTGCCCTCTCTTGGTTGGACTGTTGCCTTCTGTTGGGACTTGGCTGCTGGGAAACCCAGGAGGTTCCTTTCGCTAACGAATTTGACAAATTCACGGCGACTCCTAGCCTTGCCGGGGTCCGTAAGCCCCTGCCGGATGGTGCTGGCTTCTCTTTGCGTACCGGTCCAGTACCGCCGGGCCATCGCCCGTCCACGGTCCTTACGGCTAGCTCCAATAGGCCTCTCCTGCAGACGGTCACCACCGTCTGCCAACCTTGCTGTTCCGTCCGGGCCACACACCCGGACCACTTTCTGTCCGCTCCTTTACCACTTTTCTTCCTCTCCCTTTAACTTCCCTAACTCCTCTCTTAACTGAATTGCTTTTCCCGCCTCCAGGACTGTGAACTCCTCGGTGGGCGGGACCAACCGCCGGGCCCACCCCCTGGTGTGAACATCAGCCCCTGGAGGGAGGCAACAAGGGTTTTTGTCTGACTTTGGTGTGCCTGACCGGGAGTGTGGGGTGTGTTGGTGTAGTGCTTGTGACGTCCTGGCTTGTCCAGGGCGCCACATTACCCCTTAGTAAAATGCAGACCGTCCGCGGGCTGCCCGTCCATCACCGGTTTTATTTTCACAACTGAAAAGATAAACGGTAAAACAGGTTACAAGTCTATTAACTTCTTCCCACATCGGGAGGCACATACTTAATGTTACTAAACGGTTTCGGCTTCCGATCTCTCCCACCCAAGCAACCTGGCCCTGATGCTGCCCCTAAGCAAATGGGCAGCACCCCTTGACCCCAGTCCAGCACAAGTTACCCGAGCGGGTTCTGTCCTTTTTCAGGGGACCCACGTCCATGGGGAGCCCCTGAAACCCCCCGGAGGATCGTCACCGGTTGTGGTAGTGGCGGGCCTGGGCCATCACTTTCCTCCAGGCCCATCCTCCAAATCAGCCTCTGCGGAGGCGGTTACGGTAAAGCCAACATTTTTATTTACAGACCACAAGTTCGTGGTTGCCCTGCCAGTTCTCGGGCTTGTCCGTAGCAGTTTCTATGCATAAACTTGCAAACAGTCCCCACGGGGACAACAGCTGCCGGCAACGACCGGTTCCAATCAGGTTTCAATCAGGTAACTTCTCGGTAATTATTTACTTATCATTGGTTAACACTTTCAAACGGTACTTTCAACACACACAAATTCCCCCCCCCCTAAAGCGTAGTTTCCCTGTACCTAAGTGGGGGTCTACCTAGGTTGGGACGAGTGGACCTTCGGGGCCCGGTATCAGTGGTGACAGGCAGTGGGGCAGAGGGAACAATCAGTTCCTCCTCCCTGCTATCGTGTGGGGCAGGCAGAGGCGTAGGGGAGCTGGGTGCAGGTTCATCCCTGGGCACTGGCTCATGGTTGACTACTTCCATCACTTCCTCATCCACGGGTTGTGGGAACAGTATCACTGGAAGAATCACCGCGCCGTTCTGTGTAGGCCAGTCTGCTGCAAAATCACCCATCATGGTGTGGATTACCTCTTTTGCCTTCTCCGCCAGTCTGGGAATCGGAGCTTCAGCTGCCACCCTCAATACTGGTGGGCACCTCTTTAGATGGTCCCGGGAAACCGTGGCCAGAGTTCCCCCTTGGTTACGACTGATCTGGTAAGCCTTCCCATTCTCCCATCCTGTGGGCTGTATGACATATGGGTTTTGCTCCCACTGATCATCCAGCTTGTGGGTCCTCCTTTTTCACTTCAGCACTACATCTCCAGGCTGGAAAGGACCAGCAGACGCCTTCTGATTGAAGCGCTGCTCCTGCTGTTCCCGACTCTGACTCAAGTTCTTTTCAACGTACTCCTGGATTTGTCGGTACTGCACCCTCCGCTGAGTGTCCCATTCAGCTGTCGAAGGGAGTGCTTCCAGGGCTTCCAACCCCATGTCCAGATCCACCGGTAGCCGGCCGGGGCGAGCCCTCATCAGGTATGCTGGGGTGCATTTCGTTGAGCTGGAAGGGATATTGTTGTACATATCGACCAGGTCAGGTAGCTTTTCCGGCCACAGGTTCCGCTCTTCTAGCGGCAACGTCTTAAGGAGGCCCAGGACCAGGTGGTTCATCTTTTCACACATGCCGTTGGTTTGGGCATGGTAAGGCGTGGTCCGGATTTTCTTGCAGCCGTACAACTGACAAAATTCTTGGAATACCTCCGCTTCAAAGGCCGGGCCTTGGTCAGAAAGAACCTTCTCAGGGTATCCATGTGGTCGGCAGAAATAAGCCTGGAACACTCTAGCGGCGGTGTGGCCGGTTAGGTCCTTGACTGGGACAACCACCATGAACCTTGAATAGTGGTCCACAATGGTTAGAGCGTAGGTGTACCCACTTCGGCTGGGAGTGAGCTTTACATGATCCAGGGCAACCAGCTCCAGCAGTTGATGTGTAACAATCGGGTGTAGGGGTGCCTTCTGGCTGGCCTCGTCTTTCCTTCTCAGCGTGCAAGGGCCACATTCTCGGCACCAGGCCTCTACAGATTCCCGCATTCCACTCCAATAGAACCGCTCTCTCAACAGCATCTCTAGTTTCTTCCATCCGAAGTGTCCAGCACCATCATGGTATGCTTGCAGGACGGTGGGCACGTTAGCTTGGGGGATCACCAACTGGCGGATCTTCTCATGGGTCTTTGGGTTAATTAGCTCACGGTATAACTTTCCCTGGTGTAGATACAGCCGGGTCCGTTCTCACCACAGGCGCTGGGCTTCGGCTGGGGCGGCAGGGTCTATCCCAGCAGCGCCTTGTTCCACCAGGATCTTGACTAGGCGGACAGCGGGTGCCTGGTCCTGAGCTTCTTGCCACTCCTGGCCGGGCAGCGGGTCCAGGTTTACCCGTTGTTGATGGACATGCACCTTCTCAGTTGGCGGCCGATGAAATGCGGGCAACTCAATCTCTTCGAGGTCATCATCCTCGGGCCCCTCTTCCGACAGGTGGGGCATCCGAGAGAGCGCATCGGCATTAACGTTGGCACGGCCGGCCCTGTACTTGATGGTGAAATCGTAGTTGGCTAGCCTGGCCACCCACCGCTGCTCCAACGCGCCCAGCTTGGCTGTGTCCAGGTGGGTCAGCGGGTTATTATCCGTGAAAGCGGTGAACTTAGCTGCTGCCAGGTAATGGCGGAACCGCTCGGTGATAGCCCACACCAGTGCCAGGAGCTCAAGCTTGAAAGAGCTGGAGTTCTCAGGGTTCCTCTCAGTCGGTCGGAGCTTTCGGCTAGCATAAGCAATCACTTTTTTCTTTCCATCTTGGACCTGGGATAGAACTGCCCCTAAGCCTACATTGCTGGCATCGGTGTAGAGGATGAAGGGGTGGCTGTAATCAGGGTACGCTAGGATTTCTTCTCCGGTCAGGGCCGCTCTCAGCTGGCGGAAGGATTCCTCATGCCTTTCTTCCCACACCAGTGGGGCTCCTAGGGGTCTACCACCTTTGGTCTGTCCCACAAGGAGATCTTGCATGGGGGCAGCCATCTTCGTCTACCCCTTGATGAAGCGACGGTAATACCCCACCAGGCCCAAGAACTGCCTCACCTCCCTCACCGTGGTCGGCCTCGGTCAGTCCTGGATGGCCGTGATTTTCTCGGGGTCAGGGGCGACACCTCTTGCACCAACCACATGCCCTAGGTACTGCACTCTGGGTTTCAGCAGATGACACTTTGAGGGCTTCAACTTCATCCCATATTTGGCAAGGGACGCGAACACCTCAGCTAGGTGCTCCAGGTGGGCTTCATATGTCTGAGAGTACACAATCACATCATCCAGGTACAGCAAGACGGTCTCGAAATTTAGATGCCCTAGACAGCATTCCATCAGCCGTTGGAAGGTTCCGGGGGCATTGCACAGCCCGAACGGCATGCTATTAAACTCGCAGAGTCCCATAGGGGTGGCAAATGCAGTCTTCTCTCGGTCTTCTGGCGCCACAGCCACCTGCCAGTACCCACTGGTGAGGTCAAGGGTGGAAAAGTAGTTAGCAGTTCTCAGCGCGGCCAGGGATTCCTCAATGCGGGGCAGAGGGTAAGCGTCCTTATGCGATATCTGGTTAATTTTCCGGTAATCCACACACATCCGCATGGTGCCATCCTTCTTCTTAACCAGTACCAACGGGGCGGCCCAGGGACTACAGCTGTCCCTAATAACCCCTGCCTCCTTCATGTTCCTCAACATGTCCTTGGCACATTGGTAGTGTGCAGGGGGAATAGGCCTGTACCTCTCTTTGATAGAGAGATGCTCACCGGTGGGGATATGGTGTTGGACCCCTTTAATCTGCCCAAAGTCTAGGGGGTGTTTACTAAAAACTCGCTCGTACTCCCGCACCACCCGGTATACCCCTTCTTTGTGATGTGTAGGGGTATCGTCAGTGCCTACGTGTAGCTGTCGACACCACTCGTCTAACTCCCCTGGGGATGGGTGAGTGCTGGCAGTAGGCGTTGAGATTGGGGGAACGGCCTCATGGATGGTGTAAGGATCCAGAGTGAGCAACTTAGCAAGGGTAGCGTACCGGGGAAGCATGACTTCTTCCTCCCCGCAGTTCAGCACCCTCACGAGCACTCTCCCTTTCTTCACGTCTACCACCCCTCGGGCGGCCATTACTGTGGGCCAGTGTTCAGAGGGCATGGGTTCTATCATGGCGGGGAAGTCACGCCCCTGTGGCCCTACCGCTGCCCTGCACCAAATCATCATCTCGCTCCTGGGAGGTACAATCAAAGGGGCAACATCCATCACTCTCACTCCACCAATCTCTCCTCCTGTCGAGTTCACATGTTGGCGGTACATCAGGGCTCGGATCTCACGCTGCACAGCTCTCTGTCTGTTCCCTGCCGCCGTGGCGGCCAGCTGCTGCAGCAGGGTCAGCACGTCACTCATACAGTGCTCCATCACGTTAGTCCCTAGCACTACCTTCGGGTTATGATCATTCGGGTTCATTCATGATCACAATCATACCCTGGTGTTGCAGTTCAGCTCGTCCCACAGTCATGGCCACTTGTTTGTATCCCACTTGGGTCAATGGGAGTCCATCAGCAGCAATCAGTGTCATACTGGCGTCTGGGGGAGCCAGTTCGTCTTTTCCCCAATACCGTTGATACAGTGTGTATGGTATAGTGGTTACCTGTGATCCAGTGTCCAGGAGAGCCATCACCGGTATGCCGTCCACGGCCACGGGGATGATGGGCCGGGCCCCGATGTGCTGGTCCCGCCAGTCTGGGGGGCCATGGGGTTCTACTCCTGAGGATTGACCCGTGGCCCCAGGGGTTGCTCGTTTAACGGACACCGTAGGGAGTAGTGGCCGGGTTTGCTGCACCTGTAACAGATTGGGGGTCCATACCGTGAGTCATTGGCCCTTCTCCGCTGCATCCAGGGGACGTCCTCAGGGCTGTCGGCGAGCTGCATCTTCACCGGGGCCTGGGATCTGGTCGGAGGCTGGAGTGCGGCGAGGATCTTAGCGAGGTCCCCATCCATGCGGCGAACCTGAGCAGCGAGTTCTTCCATCGTTCCGCTTGGGGCTGCAGGTGCTGGAGGTGCTGGTGGGGTAGGGGCCACCACGACGGGAGCAGTCTCAACCGGCCATGGGGCTGGCTCAGGAGCTTCAGATGCGGGGGGTTGCAGAGCTTTGATGGCCCGTTCCTTTAACACGACAAAGTCTACATCAGGGTGTTCCAGGGACCACAGCCGCAGTTGTTTGCGGTCCTCTGAGGACCTCATCCCCTGCACAAACTGCTCACTTAACATTTTGTTACTGTCCGCACTGTTGATAGTGTCCACTCGCTTTAGTGTGCGGAGTGCGGTTTGCAGGCGCAAGGCATAGTCCCGAATGCTATCTGTGGGCCGTTGCCGGCATTGATAGAACTGCATCCGCAACTCTGCCTCGGTACGGGTCTCAAAGGCAGTCTGCAGCTTCTCAAAGATGGTGGCTACAGAGGACCGGTCCCCCTCGGCCCAGGTCTCCGCCTCTTGCTCAGCCGTGCCGGTTAGCTGCCCCAGCACCAACGCTGCACGTTGCTTATCAGTCAGGGGGTACAGTTCCAGTAGCGGACTAAGCTTCTTCCGGAAAACCTGCAAGCCATCAGGTTTCCCATCATACTGCGGCAGCCAGGCAGCTCCGGGCACATAGGGCAAGGAGAACGGCATCACCTGAGCGAGAGCTGGGGCCGCGGCGCCCCCCACCAGCGCGGCCGGGACTTGGGCAGGCCCATTCCCATCTACGGGTGCCCCCGCGACTGCGACCGCCGCTCCTCCAGCGGCTTCGTCGGGCGCAGACATCTTGTTTCCGTCCCCCTTAGTCTCTTTCCGGCTCCTCCTCTACAGGGGCGGGGTTTTGGCCTTCGCGCCTCCACTGCTCGAGGAAACGCTCGAGCGGGAATTTTTCGCGCTCAAAATGGCGGCTTCTCCAATTTTTCCCCCGGACGCCTCCGGCGGTCACAAGGCGCACCTCAACCAGACGGCAGAGCGGTAAGATCCTGTTCGTGACGCCAAGTTGTCGCGGGCGGAGGAGGGGACGCTGCGCTCACCCACTGCTCGGGTCCGGCTGCTGCTGCTGCTGCTTGGTGGTGGCTCAAGCGGTGGGCCGGATCCCGGGGACTCGAGCGGCGTTCCTCGCCCGTGAGTGAAAAGGGGGAATTGATTGTGGGGATTTGATATTGTCCGTGATGCCACCCACGGTTGTGGTGAGATTGGTGACACCACCGCTGCTCTGGACGGGGATCCCGGGAGCGATGGCAGGGAGCAGCCTGGATGTTAGTTCTCCCCTCCGTGGGTAGGGGGGTTGGTTGTCCCGGGGCCCGGTGATGGGGTAGGGATGGATGGCAGGTGGGTTATGGGGCCTGGTGAGGTGCAGGGTCACAGGGGCAGCGCTGTGCTGCACGGCACGGTAGTACTCACTCAGCCAGTAACGAATACACAGTCTCCGGTAAAACAGACGGCTGGATGTACGGGTCCCACAGACGGCTGCGGTGTTTCTCCTCCTGGCAGGTTGATGGTGACTGCCTTTCCCTGCACCTGTGTAGTGTGTACGGTTCCAATGGGTTCCCACCGGTAACCCGCTCCCCAGCTTGAAGGATGCTGAAGGAGCCCTTTTTGCCCGCAGGCTCTGGCCCTGGGAACTTTAGCCTTGGCGGTGACTGTGTTGCCCTCTCTCGGTTGGACTGTTGCCTTCTGTCGGGACTTGGCTGCTGGGAAACCCAGGAGGTTCCCTTCGCTAACGAATTTGACAAATTCACGGCGACTCCTAGCCTTGCCGGGGTCGGTAAGCCCCTGCCGGATGGTGCTGGCTTCTCTTTGCGTACCGGTCCGGTACTGCCGGGCCACCGCCCTTCCACGGTCATTACGGCTAGCTCCAATAGGCCTCTCCTGCAGACGGTCACCACCGTCTTCCAACCTTGCTGTTCCGTCCGGGCCACACACCCGGACCACTTTCTGTCCTCTCTTTTACCACTTTTCTTCCTCTCCCTTTCACTTCCCTAACTCCTCTCTTAACTGAACTGCTTTTCCCGCCTCCAGGACTGTAAACTCCTCGGTAGGCGGGACCAACCACCTGGCCCACCCCCTGGTGTGAACATCAGCCCCTGGAGAGAGGCAACAAGGGTTTTTGTCTGACTTTGGTGTGCCTGACCGGGAGTGTGGGGTGTGTTGGTGTAGTGCTTGTGACATCCTGGCTTGTCCAGGGCGCCACATACACACTACTGTTCCTCCCTGTCTGACCCAATCAAACACTGCAAGTGGCTCGCACTGGGCTGAGCAACAAGCGTAACCGAGCACAGTGATGCTAGCACAAGTAGTCAGCATACGTAAAGCACCTGAACTCCAAACTCTGCTTTTTTGTAATGTTTGTGTTTGGCTCAAAAACAGAACACCGAACTTCAGGTTCGCTCATCTTTACTGTTGAGCTTCCTCCACTAATAGAAGTTGTGGCATCACATGCTCTCGTGTTGACTGTAAAAGAGGCAGGTCTCCCCCTGGAACATCGTTTGGTCCAAAATAAACTTCACTCTATCTGGTTCCCAGGTCCTATCCACAACACAATCTTTAACAACATCACCAACCTCTACTAAGCTGACAGTTGTTTCAGTGTGAGAAATGTCCCGAGCTCCATGTTTCTGTGGTGCCCCTGAATATATCAGGGTGCCTCAGGGTACTGCAATTGCGCCGCCCCCACGTCAGCAGCCGGGCTGCTCAGATTCGGATCCGCAGTGGCTCGAGGGGTCTCCGGACCTGGGGGTCGTGCGGACACTCAAACAAAAGGGGGATGTAATATGTACAGGGGATTATTTTAGATAGTTTGTGACGCCACCCAGGAACACTGCACCGCCTGTGCACAGTTTCCGGACCGGATCTCCGCTGTTGGTACCGGCAGGCTCTAACCCTGTCCCGGTCCACTCTGGATCTCCCACGACCGGACTCCCGTTGCCTTTGGACACGGTCCACTGCTTGCCACCTAGCCAGTAGACCAGGGCCACTACCCTGGCTACCCTTCACTAGGCTCAAACTTGACTCCTATTAGCACTTCCACTCTTTACTACTCAAAATCTGAACTTGAACTACTGTGTTCCGGCCCCGGATCCTCAAGACCCCTAGGTGGGCGCTCCCAATCTGCCTGGTCCCGCCCACTGGTGTGTCCTTTTTACCCTGAGGGGGGGTGGCTAGGATTTTGGTGGCAGATGGTACCTGATGTGGGATGGTGTTGTGTCGGGTGTATTGTTTCTCTGTGACCACCTGGTGGCGCCAGGGCACCACACAATCCTTACCAAGGGTGCAGGGTCTTTTCCCCTCGTTCCAGGTTCCTAAGAAATTGGTGTCACTACCATCAGCACAAATCCCAATCACACCTCACATCATGACCTGTCAGACACACCAGTGGGTTGGTTAAGTGGAATAAGGCCACCTACCTAGGGGTCAGGCAGACTGGTGGGAGAGAAGAAGCAAGAGCGTAGTGAGAGCCCTCAAAGAGTGAGGAGCTGGAGTGGTAGCTCCCTGGGAGCTAGACTGAGGTTGGGTCGCAGACGGTGGTCCGGGACCAGAGGAGTTGGAGACCGGTGGCAGTGACATTGGAAAGGGTGCGACGTACATAGTCTAGGAGGCCCAAAAGAACTGACCGGTACCGAGCACGACGGGGTACAGGACCCTAGGTCAGGAACAGGTTCAACCGTCCTGATAATTAACCTGGGAGGGAAAGTCTCTTTATGAACTTCCCTAGGAGCTCAGAGATTGAAGGCAAGGGATAGGGCTTTCCAGTAACGCGGCCCACTAAAATCCCAAGTACAAGCCATCAAGAGCACAGCTACACTACAAATATAGTGAGTGGGGGCCCAAGAGCTTCATGCCAAGAGGCCACAACAGAGAACTAACTTGTACACAGAGGCGGCTCCGGATTACCAAGTGACACCGGTGGGATCGGACATCTGGACTGGCTCCCCTGTAATGACTGTGATGCACAGAGATTTCGGTTTATCTTCAGTGTGAGTGTCTGCTTTATAATCCTCATCCAGCAGCACGACAGGGTGCAGGGAAACAGAGTACAGTGAGTACTGTTTCCCTGCACCCTGTGCTCCCAAATATCCCACCAAAATCCCAGAGGCCGGAGCCTTCCCTACCTGCGAAGGGACTGACACCTTACTTCTCCACACCATCTGCCCCGGTACTCCTTCCAGCAGCAGCGGTACTCCCATTAGCGCAACCCGCAGGTGGCGTCACGAATGTCTCCCCTGTAAATAATCTCTTTTCAAGGATCGGAGCGAGAGCCAAGCATGGGTCCGGACCCCTCAAGCCACGAACACCCCGGATCCGAGCACCCTGGTCTGCGCCGGGGCGTCACATTTTCCCCTCTTGATTTGCCCTAACAAAGGGCCACTAACATGTTGACTGCCAACCTTCTGCACTTACTACTATGGCTGCCAGTACCACTACTACAATAACCACCAACACAGCTAAGCATTTGAGATATGTCCTTCACTTACTCAAATTCAATTACTGTTTTCATTGACCACATTAAGTGGAAGAATTTGTTATGAAAGATTAATTTTAGGACTCAAACTACTGTGGTTTTTTACAATAGGGGTCAAAGTAACAAATGTCATTGAAAGTCCACAATTCAATACTAGAGTTGAGCGATGTTCCATGTTCGAGGTTCGCGAATTTCATGTTCGAGTGATCTTGGGGGGTGTTCGAGCTCGAGCTCGAACTCGAGCTTTTTGCTAAAAGTTCGACAGTTCGAGTTAGGTTTGAGAACGGTTCGATCAACAAAAACGTGGCTTTTCACAGTAAGGCTATATGCACACGTTGCTATCTGCATGCGTCCTGCGTTCCCAGCACAATCCCTCTCTTTTTCGTACTCACCGATCACGGGCGTCTCGCTGCACGGCTGTCACAAATCCGCGGTGTCTTTTCCTCTTTAGAAAATGGCTGTCGCTTCATTATTCAATCAGGTATTCCATGCTTTCCCCGCCCACCGGCGCCCATGATTGGTTGCAGTCAGACATGCCGCCATGTTGAGTGACAGCTGTCTCACTGCAACCAATCACAGCCGCCGACGGGCGGGTCTATATCGTGCAGTAAAATAAATAAATAATAATAAAAAAAAAATGCGGTTCCCCCCATATTTGATACCAGCCAGGATAAAGCCACATGGCTGGAGGCTGGTATTGTCAGGATGGGGAGCTCCACGTTATGGGGAGCCCACCATTCTACAATATCACCCAGCAGCCGCCCGGAATTTCCACATCCATTAGATGCGACAGTCCCGGGACTCCAACCAGCTCATCCCGAATTGCCCTGGTGCGGTGGAAATCGGGGTAATAATGTGTTTAATCATGCCAGGCGTCTCCCCGAGACACCTTCCATGATTAAACTGTAAGTGAAAGTAATAAACACACACAGCGAAAAATCCTTTATTTGGAATAAAAGACAAAAAAACACCTCATTTACCTCTTTATTAATCCCCAAACAACAATCCAGGTCCGAAGTAATCCACACGACACTGTCAGCTCTGCTAGCTCTGCTACATGAAGCTGACAGGGAGCGCTCTGTGTCCTCTCCACGTAGCACATGAAGAGAATCGCGCTGTAATCTGAGACTTCAGTCTGCAATGCAGAAGTCAAGATTACCAAATCTGCCCATGTTTTTCATTAGAGCCAGTAGCTCAATGGTTAGAGCGCTCAACTCAGAAGCATTAGTTCATGAGTTCTAGCCCCCCAGCCGTCCCGGTAAAACATTTATTTTAAATTAGAATTATTTATAACTCTAATTTAATTTAATTATGCACTGAGGGGAGGAGCCGGACATCAGCTGTGACCCGCACCTCTAAAATCGGAGAAGTTCACGGAATGAGGCTGCATTGCTCTAGCTCTTTCTCTCAGTCAGTCAGTCAGTCTCAGTCAGTCTCAATCAGTCAGTCTCAGTCAGTCAGTCTCAGTCAGTCAGTCAGTCAGTCTCAGTCAGTCAGTTTCAGTCAGTCAGTCTCAGTCAGTCAGTCAGTCTCAGTCTCAGTCTCAGTCAGTCAGTTTCAGTCAGTCAGTCAATCTCAGTCAGTCAGAGTCAGTCAGTCTCAGTAAGTAAGCCTCAGTAAGTCAGTCTCTCTCTCCTCTCTTCTCTCTCTCCTCTCTCTCTTCTCTCCTCTTCTCTAACCTCTCTCTTCTCTCTCTCTCTTCTCTCTCCTCTTCTCTCCTCTTCTCTCCTCTTCTCTCTTCTCTCCCTCTCCTCTTCTCCCTCTCTCCTCTCTCTCTCCTCTCTCTCCTCTCTCTCCTCTCTCACTTCTCTCTATCCTCTCTCTCTTCTCTCCTCCTCTCTCTCCTCTCTCTCTCCTCTCTCTCTTCTCTCCTCTTGTCTCTCTTTCTCTCTCTCCCTCTCTCTTCTCTCCTCTTCTCTCTCTCTCCCTCTCGCTCTTCTCTTTTCTCTCTTTTCTCTCTCTCTTCTTTCTCTCTCTCTCTCAGACCTGGCGATGATCAGCTGATGTGGTCACCTGACGGCATCAGCTGACACTATAGGTCGAGCGGTGAGGCCGGCTTTTCATCGTCCGGCCTGCTAAACTATCAGCTGATGCTGTAGGACAGGAGTCTGCACAGAAGTGTAAAGTTAGTTTTGGGTTTTTTTTCACTGATGCATCATCTGATTGTATAAAAGCCGTTTATACAATCAGCTGCTGTTTCATGTGATTCAGGCCCTTGAATCTGACACATCATCTGATCTCTTTGCCTTCCAGCAAACCGATCAGATGATATTGGATCCGGATTGGACGGCGCGGGACCCTTGACCCAGGATTACTGCGGAGGGGGGTTCTTTATTTCAATAAAGATGGAGTCACTAATTGTGTTGTGTTTTATTTCTAATAAAAATATTTTTCTGTGTGTTGTGTTTTTTTTTATCTGTACTAGAAATTCATGGTGGCCATGTCTAATATTGGCATGACACCATGAATTTCGGGCTTAGGCCAGTTGATAACATACAGCTAGCCCTAACCCCATTATTACCCAGTGAGCCACCTGTCACCAGGGCAGCTGGAAGAGTTGGATACAGCGCCAGAAGATGGCGCTTCTATAAAAGCGCACTTTTCTAGGGCGGCTGCGGACTGCAATTCGCAGCAGTGGTGCCCAGAAAGCTTGGGCACCCTGAGCTGAAGATTCCAATCCCCAGCTGCCTAGTTGTACCTGGCTGGACACAAAAATTGGGCGAAGCCCACGTCATTTTTTTTTTTTAAATTATTCATAAAATAATTAAAAAAAAAAGGGCTTCCCTATATTTTTGGTTCCCAGCTGGGTACAAATAGGCAACTGGAGGTTGGGGGCAGCCCGTAGCTGCCTGCTGTACCTGGCTAGCATACAAAAACATTGCAAAGCCCACGTCATTTTTTGGGGAGACAGAAAACTCCTGCATACAGTCCTGGATGGAGTATGCTGAGCCTTGTAGTTCTGCAGCTGCTGTCTGTCTGTATGGAGGAGAGCAGACAGCAGCTGCAGAACTAAAAGGCTCAGCATGCTCCATTCACTAGTGTATGCAGGAGAGCAGACAGCAGCTGCAGAACTACAAGGCTCAGCATACTCCATCCAGGACTGTATGCAGGAGTTTTTTGCCCACCAAAAAAATGACGTGGGCTTCGCCATATTTTTGTATGCAAGCCAGGTACAGCAGGCAAGTACGGCTGCCCCCAACCCCCAGCTGCCTATTTGTACCCGGCTGGGAACAAAAAAAATAGGGAAGCCCTTTTTTTAATTATTTCATAAATTTCATGAAATAATTAAAAAAAAAAATCAACATGAGCTTCGCCACATTTTTGTGTCCAGCCAGGTACAACTAGGCAGCTGGGCATTGGAATCCGCAGCACAGGTTGGCCTGAGCTTTCTGGGACCCTCTGCTGCGAATTGCAGTCCGCAGCCGCCCCAGAAAATGGTGCTTTCATAGAAACGCCATCATCTGGCGCTGTATCCAACTCTTCCAGCTGCCCTGAAGCCAGGTGGCTTGCTGGGTAATAATGAGTTAATGAGTTAATACTAGGTTTGTTTTACTAGCTAGTATTAAGCCAGAGATTCTTAATTTCAGGCAAGTTTGACCCGACCATTAAGAATCTACAATAAAGGGTTAAAAAAAGACACCACACAGAGAAAAAATACTTTAATAGAAATAAATACACAGACACATTAGAGACTCCATGTTTATTAATCCCTCTTATCCCTCCACGATCAATGGTCTTCTGTCTTCTTTCTCCTTCAACCCATGCAGCTCTACCACATCAGACAGCGCTGCATGGAAGGAAGGACGCTGCTGCTCCCCGTGCACTGCAGTCTATTCACTCAGTCAATGAGTAGCAGAGGCTGCAGGCTGTAAGCGGTGACGTCACCGCTGACAGGCAGGTTGCTATAGCAACTGTGATCTCCGTTATTGACCGGCTGTGGCAGCTGGTGAATAATGGAACGGGGAAGCAGAACGGGGAGTCGACCATGTGGCAGAGCATTTCGCCGGTACACGGAGATGATGGAACGATCACCGCGTACCGGAGAGTGCAATGACAGGACCTAGCATGACGTCATAGCCATGTGACCAGTGAGATAATAGACACGTGACTGGTCACATGCTTTTTTTGACGTCACGGAAGGTCCTATCATCAGTGCTGGTTACCGGGAGGATGCAGCGATTATCGGAAGGAAAAGCGACGGGAGACAGAGTGCAGGATGCATCGCAGGGACCTGTAAGTGTTATGGCAATGTTTATTAACTGTATGTGTACGTGTATAATGTGTTTTTATGTGTTTGTGTTTGCCTCCCATTGTTTTCAATAGGGATCGAGAGGTTTGTCGAACGGTTTGCCGAACCGAACTGGAACGCGGCCTCTGTTCGACGAACCGAACCGAACTCGAGCATTTAAAGGCTGGCTCATCTCTATTCAAAACATTAACTATTATGGTGGCAGTAAAAAATACTATACAGAACACTGAATTGACCAGCATTGACAAGGTCATTGTCAGAAAGACCATCACCCCGCTGTGACTAAATTGAGAGATGTGCCTAATGCACACCCTTAAATTAATACTTTGTAAAAGCATCCTTTTAATTTAAGGCAGCAATCAGATTTTTGTGGTAGAAGCCAATCAGCATGGTACATCTTGAATTGACATTCTCTCCCCTCTCTTCCATGCAGTACCCTCCAAATTTTTCAGCTTGCAAAGGCATTTCCTGTGTACAGCGCCCTCTTCAGGTCAAATCACCGATTTTCAATTGGACACAAGTCTTGACTCTAGTTGGCCATTTCAAAACTTTGATTTTCCTTTGTTGAAGCCATTTTTTTGCCAATTTGGAGGTATACTTAGGGTCATTGTCATGCTGAAAGGTAACATGCTTCTTCATCTTCAGCTTTTTATCACCTGAAGGTTTTGCTGCAAAATTGATTGATATTGAGAACTTTTCATAATTCCACCACCTTGACTAAAGCCCATCTGCCAAAATACATCCACAAAGCAGACTGCTGCCTCCACCATGCTTCCCTGTGTGTATAGTGCTAAACATACCTTTTGGAATTATGGACAAAAAGTTAATGATACAATTTCCCACATGTTTTTGATAGACTTGACTTAGCTTTTTCCAAAACATAGCTGGGTTTGGATGTGTTTCTTTGTAATGTTTCTTTCCATCTTGCCACTCTACATCACATGACAGCCATAAGAAGAATATGTGAGATTGTTGTCACTTGCAACACACAGCCAGTACTTGCTAAAAATTTCTAGAGATGTTTTAACATTGCTGTAGGCCTCTTCGCAGCCTCGTCAATCAATTTTCTTCTTGTATTTTCATCAATTCTTGAAGGATGTCTAGTTGTAGGTACTGTCACTGTTATGCCAAATTTAAGCTACTTCTTGATCACGGTCTTCAGTAGAGATGAGCGAGCCTCTAGAGGCTCGAGTTCGGTTTGTCGAACAGACGCCGCGTTCGAGTTCGGTTCGGCAAGCCATTCGACGAACCTCTTGAACCCCATTGAAAACAATGGGAGGCAATCACAAACACATAAAAACACATTATAAATGTACATATACAGTTAATAAACATTACCATAACACTTACCGGTCGCCGCGATGCATCCTGCACTCTGTCTCCTGCAGCTATTCCTTCCGATGATCACTGCGTCCTCCCGGTAACCAGCACTGATGATAGGACCTATCGTGACGTCAAAATAGCATGTGACCAGTCACATGTCTGTTATCTCATTGGCTACAGACTGGTCACATGGCTTTGACGTCATGCTAGGACCTGTCAGTGCATCTCTCCAGTACGCGGTGATCGTTTGTGTATCTCAGTGTACCAGCGACATGCTCTGGCACACGGTCGGGTTCCCGGTCTGCTTCCCCGTTCCGTTATTCACCGGCTGCCACAGCCGGTCAATAACGGAGATTACCGTTGCTATAGCTATGACGACACCGCTAACAGCACGCAGCCTCTGATCACTCACGGAGTGAAAAGACTGCACGGGAAGCAGCACCGTCTTCTTCCAATGCAGCGCTGATGATGTAGCAGAGCTGCATGTGTTGAAGGAGAAAGAAGACAGAAGAGCAGGATCGTGGAGGGATAAGATGGAGTAAGAAATAATTCAAAAACAAATGATGTGGGCTTTGCCATATTTTTGTATGCTAGCCAGGTACAGCTAGGAAGCTGGGGATTGGAATCCGCAGCACAGGTTGGCCTGAGCTTTCTGGGCCCCTCTGCTGCGAATTGCAGTCCGCAGCCACCCCAGAAAATGGCGCTTTTATAGAAGCATTATTATAAATGGATAATCTTGCTCACTGTCAAGTAGAGGGGTGCTCAGAGAAAAAGAGACGATACTGAAAAGCATAGCTCTGGCACACCCTTAAAAATAGGAAACTTGATCAGATACACCACATACGATGTATCACATGTAAAAAACCTTTTATGGGAAACCTTTTACCGGATCTAGGGTGTGTAAAGGTATCACCTTTAATAATGTTTGAGCACTGTAGGCAACCCATGCATGGAAATGTCCCATTCCTGAGATGCCCTAATGTGCTCTGTATCAAAGTCCGTCGGTCACTCCCTAGATCTGCCCTAACTAGCTTGTCCCTCAAATTTGGGGCTCTCTTGTAGCAAGTCAATGGAGCAACCTGAAACTGGGGGATAGAAGGGTAAGCTTGTTGGAGTAGTGGCCAATGTTTGCGTATGATAGAGTTGATGTTGGGCATAAAAGGATGAAAGGTAGAAACAAAAGCAAGTCTGTCCCCCTGTTTTTCCCTTCTGCATCAGTTCTGGTCAGGATTAAGGGTATACTGTGGATACCCTCTGGCCTGAAATTTTTGATCCTTTTCATTATGATGTGAGTGCTCTCATTACTGACTATCCTATCCACTCGTGCATGCTGGGATTTAGGAATAGCTTTCTTAATATGGGCAGGGTGGCTACTCGAGAACAGTAAAAAACTATTGCGGTCAGTCTTCTTGACAAATAAGTCGGTAGTAAGACCACCCTGTACATCAATAGCCACCACTGTATCCAAAAAATTAACGGAATAATCAATATAATGGAGTGTAAAGGATAGACCCGGAACACTGACGTTCAAATCATTGAAAAAAGATAATAGTGATGATGAGTCGCCATGCCAAATTACAAATACATCATCTATATATTTAGAGATAAAAGCTCTGATCTGTTGTGCTATCTCAAATGTAGGGTTATGTGGTATAGGTTCATAAGTAGTACCATCACCCAACTGCGATAATATCTCTGACACGTAAGGCTAGGTTCGCACACTGCGTCTTTTTGACGCTGCGTTTTTGTGCGTTTTTGGCCGCTAAAAACGCACAAAAACGCACCTGCGACGAAAAAACGCATCAAAAAACGCATGCGTTTTTGCCGCGATTTGGTGCGTTTTTGGCTGCGTTTTGCTGCGTTTTTGATCTCTGCGTTTTGCTGCGTTTTTCCAATGCATTGCATGGGGGGAAAACGCAGAAAAACGCAGGAAAGAACTGACATGTCCATTTTTTTTTTTTTAACTCAAAAACGCAGGTAAAAAAAACAGATGTGTGCGGACAGCAAAAATGAAAACTCATAGACTTTGCTGGGGAAGCAAAGTCCTGCAGTTTTGAGGCCAAAAACGCACCCGAAAAACGTGCAAAAACGCCGCGATAAACGCACTGTGCGCACATAGCCTAATAGGATCTGTCCATAATCACTATAGAACCCCCTTTATCGGCTGGCTTAATTATAAGGTCCCTGTTAGACTTCAATTCCTCAAGCACTCTAGACTCTTCAATAGGAGGTTATGCTTAAGGCGCAGTTCTCCATGTTTAATTTTACCAATGGTAGAGTCCACTTCTTGCTGGACCAACGAGATAAAAGTTTCAATAGGGTGGTGACTACGAGGTGGAGAAAAAGAACTAGGCATCCGTAAATGTAATTTATTCAGGGAAAACATACCATTAAATTGTGATTGTGTACTAGAGTCAACCACCGGATTCGAAACATCTTGTATAGAAGAGAAATGCGCCTTAAGCCTAAAAGTTCGAAAGAACCTCGCCAACTCTTGGTTAAGTCTAAAGAAATTAAACGAGGGAGTCGGACAGAAAGACAGGCCTTTTTGTAAAACATTCAATGCAGTAGGAGATAAATTCACAGAAGATATATTAAAGACTATATTGTCCTTGGTACCTGTGAACGAGTCACAATTGGGGTTTATCTATAGCTTACGTCGACTCCTCCTCGTCTTCCTCTTACTGGTGGAGGCCGTTTATACAATCAGCTGATGCATCAGTGCAAAAAAAAAACAACAAACTACACACTTCAGTGCAGACTCCTGTCCGACAGCATCAGCTGATAGTTTAGCCGGCCGGGCATTAAAAAGCTGGCCTCACCGCTCGACTTATAGTGTCAGCTGATTCCGTCAGGTGACCCCATCAGCTGATCATTGCCAGGTCTGAGAAAGAGAGAGAGAGAAAGAAGAGAGAGAGAGAAAGAGAGAAAGAAGAGAGAGAGAAAGAAGAGAGAGAGGGAAAGTAGAGAGAGAGAGAAAGAAGAGAGAGAGAAAGAAGAGGGAGAAAGAGAAAGAAGAGAGAGAAAGAAGCGAAAGATGAGAAAGAAGAGAAAGAGAGAAGGAAGAGAGAGAAAGAATAGAGAGAAAGAAGAGAGAGAGAAAGAAGAGAGAGAGAAAGAAGAGAGAGAATAGAAAGAGGAGAAAGAAGAGAAAGTAGAGAGAGAAAGGAGAGAGAGAAAGGAGAGAGAGAAAGGAGAGAGAGAAAGGGGAAAGAGAGAAAGAAAGGAGAGAGAGAAAGGAGAGAGAAAGGAGAGAAAGAAAGGAGAGAGAGAAAGGAGAGAGAGAAAGGAGAGAGAGAAAGGAGAGAGAGAAAGGGGAAAGAGAGAAAGAAAGGAGAGAGAGAAAGGAGAGAGAAAGGAGAGAAAGAAAGGAGAGAGAGAAAGGAGAGAGAGAAAGGGGAAAGAGAGAAAGAAAGGAGAGAGAGAAAGAGAGAGAGAGAGAAAGGAGAGAGAAAGGAGAGAGAGAAATAAGAGAGAGAAGAGAAAGAGGAGAAAGAAGAGAAAGAAAGAAGAGAAAGGAGAGAAATAAAGGAGAGAAAGAGAGAAAGGAGAGAGAGAAAGGAGAGAAAGAAAGGAGAAAGCGAAAGGAGAGAGAGAGAAAGAAGAAAGAAAAAAGAGAGAGAAGAGAAAGAGGAGAAAGAAGAGAAAGTAGAGAAAGAAAGGAGAGAGAGAAAGGAGAGAGAGAAAGGAGAGAGAGAAAGGAGAGAAAGAAAGGAGAGAGAAAAGAGAGAGCGCGAAAGAGAGAGAAAGAAAGGAGAGAGAGAAAGGAGAGAGAGAAAGGAGAGAGAAAGGAGAGAGAGAAAGGAGAGAAAGAAAGGAGAGAGAGAAAGAGAGAAAGAAAGGAGAAAGAGAGATAGAGAAAGGAGAGAGAGAAAGGAGAGAGAAAGGAGAGAAAGAAAGGAGAGAGAGAAAGGAGAGAGAGAAAGGAGAGAGAGAAAGAGAGAAAGAAAGGAGAGAGAGAAAGGAGAGAGAGAGAAAGAAAGAAGAGAGAAAGGAGAGAGAGAGAGAAAGAAAGGAGAGAGAGAAGAGAAAGAGGAGAAAGAAGAGAAAAAGGAGAGAAAGGAGAGAGAGAAATAAAGGAGACAGAGAAAGGAGAGAGAGAAAGGAGAGAGAAAGGAGAGAGAGAAAGGAGAGAGAGAGAAAAGAGAGAGAGAGAAAGAAAGGAGAGAGAAAGAGAGAGAAAGGAGAGAGAGAAAGGAGAGAGAGAAAGGAGAGAGAGAGAAAGGAGAGAGAGAGAAAGAGAGAGAGAGAAAGAGAGAAATAGAGAGAGAAAGAGAGAGAGAAAGAGAGAAAGAAAGGAGAGAGAAAGAAAGGAGAGAGAAAGAAAGGAGAGAGAGAAAGAAAGGAGAGAGAGAAAGAAAGGAGAGCGAGAAAGGAGAGAGAGAAAGGAGAGAGAGAAAGGAGAGAGAGAAAGGAGAGAAAGAAAGGAGAGAGAGAAAGGAGAGAAAGAGAGAGAAAAAGAGAGAGAGAGAGAAAGGAAGGAGAGAGAAAAAGAAAGGAGAGAGAAAAAGGAGAGAGAGAGAGAGAGAGAGAAAGGAGAGAGATAGAGAGAGAGCTCACAGCTGATGTCCGGCTCCTCCCCTCATTATAAATATAATTTAAAATAAAAAAAATTCTTTACCGGGTCTAGAACTAACGACCTTATGCTTCTTAGGTGAGCGCTCTATCCACTCAGCTATTGCCTCTAATGTTAAAGGTAGGCTGATTTGGTAATCTTGAAGTCTGCAGTGCTGAAGGCTCAGCTGACCACGTGATTCACTTGATTGCTACGTGCAGCTCATACAGAGCACTCTTGTTCTGTAGCAGAGATGACAGTGTCGTGTGGAATACGTCAGACCTGGAGGGTATTGGAGGATTTTAATAAAATGGTGAAACTGTGTTTTTTTGTCTTTTATTCCAAATGAAGGATTTTTCGCAGTGTGTATTTATTTACTTTCAATTTATAAATAGATAATAATTATAATTTAAAATTAAAAATAAAAAAAAAAAATTTAAATTCTTTTCCAAGACCAGGATCAGAACTCCCAACATTATGCTGCTTAGGCAGGCGCTTTGTCCACTAGTCTAGTGCCTCTAAGGATATAGATAGGCAGATTTTATAATCTTGAAGTCTGCAGTGCTGACTGAAGTCTCTACTAACCGCATGAGTCACTTAATTGCTACGGTGCCACTACATCTTCAGGGAGCAGAGCTGACAGTGTCGTGTGGATCACTTCGGACCTGGAGGGGTATTTTTGGGATTAATAAAGGGGTGAACCAGGGTGTTTTTTGTCTTTTATTCCAAATAAAGGATTGTTCTCGGTGTGTGTTTCTTTACTTTAACTTTCAGTTTAATCATGAAAGGTATCTCGGGAAGATGCCAGGCATGATGAAACTCATTATTACCCCGATTTCCACCGCACCAGGGCAATTCGGGATGAGCTGGGTGGAGTCCCCCGGGACTGTTGCACCTAATGGATGCGGCTATTCCGGGTGGCTGCTGGGTGATATTGTTAGGGTAGTAAATATGGGGGAAAACGCATTTTTTTTTATTATTATTTATTTATTTTACTGCACGATATAGACCCGCCCACCGGCGGCTGTGATTGGCTGCAGTGAGACAGCTGTCACTCAGCTTGGGGACGTGTTTGACTGCAACCAATCATAAGCGCCGGTGGGCGTGGAAAGCACAGAATAACTAATTGACTAATGAAGCGGCAGCCATTTCTAAAGAGGAAAAGGCGCCGCAGATTTGTGACAGACGTGGAGCGAGACGCACGTGATCGGTGAGTAGGAAAGGGAGAGAGATTGTGCTGGGGACGCAGGACGCATACAGATAGCAACATGTGCACATAGCCTTACTGTGAAAAGCCACGTTCTCGAACGTAACTCGAGCTTTTAGCAAAAAGCTCGAGTTCGAGTTCGATCTCGAGCACCCCCCAAAATCACTTGAACATGAAATTGGCGAACCTCGAACATCGCTCATCTCTAGTCTTCACAGTGTTCCATGGCATATTTAATGTCTTGGGAATTGTTTTTTACCCTCCTCCTGACTGACAACTTTCACCCTTTCCTGTGTTGGAAGCTGTTTATGGACCATGGCTTTTGCTGTTAAATGCAACTAAGAAAAAATCCTACTAGAACAAATAAACTTTTTATGGAGAATCACTGTAAATGATGGCAGCTGTGTGCTGACTATTTAACTTCAGTTTAAATGTGATTGGCAAATTCTAAATACAACAACATCTTTTATTATTACAGGGTGTTAACACTTGTGCAATCACATTATTTTGGTCTTGCTATTTTTCCCTCTTCAAAATAATTTCAGTTTGGTTCTCAGTGGATTTGTACAGATTATACGTGACATTAAAGGTGGAAATGTTCTAAAAATATTCTTCTTGCTATGATTTTCTTACATGACAAAAACCTGGCATTTTAACAAAAACTCAAGCTACGACTTGCCTACTTTGGAAACATCATAGGAAGAGAGCAATCACTGGAAAAGAACATCATGGTCAGACGAATAAAAGAAATTAGTCATAAGACTTAGGGGCACTTTGCACACTACGACATCGCAAGCCGATGCTGCGATGCCGAGCACGATAGTCCCCGCCACCGTCGCAGCAGCGATATCTTGTGATTGCTGCCGTAGCGAATATTATCGCTACGGCTGCTTCACATACACTCAACTGCCGTGCGACGTCGCTCTGGCCGGCGAACCGCCTCCTTATTAAGGGGTGGGTCGTGCGGCGTCACTGCGACGTCACACGGCAGGCGGCCAATAGGAGCGGAAGGGCGGAGATGAGCGGGATGTAAACATCCCGCCCACCTCCTTCCTTCCGCATTGCAGGCGGGACGCAGGTAGGAGATGTTCCTCGCTCCTGCGACTTCACACACAGCGATGTGTGCTGCCGCTGGAGCGAGGAACAACATCGGACCATCGCGTCAGCGATTATGGAATTATGGAATTCGCCGACGCTACACCGATGATACGATTACGACGCTTTTGCGCTCATTAATCGTATCATCTAGGATTTACACACTACGATGTCGAGAGCGACGCAGGAGGTGCGTCACTTTCGACATGACCCCACCGACATCGCACCTGCGATGTCGTAGTGTGCAAAGTACCCCTTAGGATTTATGCCAGTTCAGAACCTCAATTTGCAGACGCGTGTATTGGGGTGATTGTCCCTCGTCAGTGCAAAATATAAGATCTGATCTGGCTGTATGAGAGGCTAATTGGGGTCTAAGGGGAAAACGTTTCTCCTTGAGGAGATCTAAGGGAAAAACTTTTCTCCTTGCGGAGACGTGAAAAGACAATCTGTCTGCCAGTGAGGGGTCTTATAGCTGCAATGCTCCTCTGGGAAATATTCAAATTGTCTCTCCAGGGAGGAAGGAAAGGAACGCTAGCACCACCTATTTGAAGCAGCAATCCTAAAAGTCTAAAGTGGCCCTTTGACAAGCCTTTTCATATGACTTAGGATTTATACCAGATCAGAACCCCAATTTGCAGACACTGTTTCGGCGTGAATGCCCCTCGTCAGTACAAAGTATGGGAACTGATTTGGCTTATGAGAAGCTATAGTAGGATCTAGAGGGAAAACTTTTCTCCTTGTGGAGACCTGACAAACCAGTCTTGCTGCCAGTGAGGGGTCTTATAGCTTGTCATGGAGTCCTTCTCCGATATCACACAATCAATAGAGCGAGAGATGGATGAACCATCCAAAGAATATTTAATCCATACAATCCAGAATGTCCATCAAATAATCCAGCACACAGAGGGTAAAACTAGTCCAGAAACACGAATATAGTCCAGTAAGCGATAAATGTCCCAGGAGGTTAATCATAATCCTCCAGCAGTCCTTTTCCAGGGAAATCGAGGTGTCTCAGTCTCTCT